>NC_053440.1:48891764-49194983 GCF_007990345.1 Gossypium hirsutum
ATTAGAAATAATAATGATGTTTAAAATCAATACTATTAATAATACTACATCAATATGTACATATATAAAAAAATAAATACGTGATAATATTAAAAATATGTACATAATATAGTGTTAAAAATACATACATAATATAGTTAAGATATATACATAAGATAACATGTAGAAAAATATATATATAAATAATATAATATTAAAGATATATAAATAAAATAGTATAAAATATATATATACGTAATATAGAATTTAAAATATACCTAATATATTAAAAGAATATATATAATATAATATTAAGAAATATAATAATAACAAAAAAGGAGAGAGAGGGAGAGGGTGATGATTTTCGGCCACAAGGTTGGCCATCGTCCGGTCGCCGGACCACCACCGGCGCCACCGTACACGGCAGCCGGACCTCAAAAAAACTTTTTCGGTAAAAATGGGTAAGCTTCCTCCTTTTATTTTTTTTACTTTCGTATAAAAGAAACAAAATAAGATTGAAAGGAAAACAATAAGTAAACAAAGAACTTAAAATGAGAATAGACAAAGAAACCTCTTTTGCTTTGATCTTTGATTAATCTTCAAAAAAAACTAGCTTCTCCAAAAACTAGCCTTCACAATAACTCTTCTCCTTAATTACTTTAAAAAGAAACCTCTCCAAAAATCCTTTACAATAACTTTCTCTCCCAAAAACTCTCCAAAAAAAAATCCCCCCAAAACTCTCCAAAAAATCCCCTCCTCATATACAAAATATGAAAAGGCTTATATAGCCATTTGCAAAATATTTTTTTATTGTTTATGTCTTCATTTGTAGGTACAAGTTGTGGTGGAGCAAGTGTGGTTAGTGGAGTAGGTAATGGAGCAAGTGTGGCTAGTGGATTTGGTGGTGGAGAAGGTGTGGCTAGTGGAGTTGGTGGTGGAAAATGAGTGGCTAGTGGAGTTGGTGGTGGAAAAGGTGTGGCTAGTTGAGAAAAGTTTAAGTTGTGGGCTAGGTTTTTTATTTTGATTTGGGCTTAGGGTTTGGGCCATTGGGGTTTTGATGTAAATTGGGCTTTGGGTAGTTAAGATTTTGGGTTTTGGGTTTAATTTTGGTGGGTTAGGTAAGGCTAAATTGGGTTTTGATGTAAATGGGCTAAAATTGGCCTACAACAATCATCAATGTATACTATTGTGAATTGAGAATATTGGTAAAAAATATCATTCATTATTCTTTGAAACTTAGATGGAGCATTTTTTTAATCCAAAAGGCATTACATTCCATTCATATTGTCCAAATGGTACAGTGAATGCTGTTTTATATCTTTCTTCTTCTTTTATTTGGATTTGTCAAAATCCAAATTTCATATCAAAATTTGAGAAAATATTTGCATTACAAAGTTTCTATAGCAAATCTTTCTTATTTGGTATTGGGTATCTAATCCATTTTAAGGCTTGATTGAGAGGTTTGTAATTAATAACTAATCTTGGCGTTTCTCTTTCGAGTTCTGCATTTTTTATTACATAAAATACTGAACAACTCCAAGGAGAACTATTTTTCCTAATTAATTGTTTATTAAGAAGGTCTTGTATTTCTTTTTTACAATTGTTTTTCATTTCTTTGTTCATTTGTATGGGTCTTGCTTTTGTGGGTATTTGTTTTTCATCAAAATTATTTTCATATGGTAATGTTACTTCGTGATTTTTCCTATTCCAAAAAGCATTAGAAATGTCAGAACAAATTATTGATTCTATTTCTTATTTGATTTGATTTATCCCTTTTTGTACTTCTCTTTTCTCTAATTGTTCAGTCAATTTTTTAAAACATATTTCTTCTTTTAGAAAAAAGATTTGTTTATGATTATGATTAATTAAACTATTGATTTGCCCATTATGAATGGATAAAGATTTTAATAAGTTGAGATTTCTTATTTTTGGTTTTCTACAAAAGGAAATTCTACTTTAGCGTTTACAACTTTGATGGAGATAGAATTATTTATTACTTTATAAGGTTTGAGTAAGGATATGGATGTGGTTCCTAATATGACATATTGGGTAATATCTTTTACCATTAAAAAACATGTTTAATATTTTATACCTTTGTTGGATATTTCTGCATTGGAAATTTTGTAAGTAATTTTTAGTTTTTTACCATTTGCAGCTTTAAGAGATTCTGATGTTTTGTCATAATATTTTGTTGGAATTATTCATTCTCTAATGCAATTTTGGTCCGCTCCTGTATCAAAAAGGGCTGTTGTTTCTAATTGAAACTTATTGTTTATGAAAATATTTATTTTTATTAAATATCTTTTAATAGATACTTCAGTTAGAACCATCATATATTCCTGTGTATTTTCTTCAGGTTCAGTTTCTGACGAACTTTTTTCTGAGATTTCATGTTTTAAGGTTTGCATTTGTTTTTTCATTTCTTGTTGTTCCATTTTAAGCTAAGAAAGTTCTAATTTAATTTTTTTTATTTATACATGTAGTTCAGAATTTGTAATTTGTTTCGGTTTTATTTTTTCATATTTGTTAAATATTATATCTTGTATATTATACATTTGTGATTGACTAGAAATAATTTCTTTTTCTTTTTATGGTTTATCTTTTAATGAGAATTTTAATTTAAAAAGGTATTCTATTTTCAATTCTGGGTCTTGAATTTTATAAATAACTTCGATAATAAATTCTTGGTCTTTGGTTAACATATTAATTGAGAGTTCATTTTCATCATCAGAAGACTGAGATGTTGTATGTAATTTGTCTATTTGTAATCCATTTGTTTCAGTAGATGTATCATTTTCAGAAGAAGTTGTTTCTAATAGAATCTCATTTAATTTTTGTTCTATTTCTTCATCTAGATTTAAATTATTGATTTTTCTTTTAATTTTACAATATTTTGAGATATGTCCTGGTTTTCCACATCTATAACATTTTATTGTTTTATCAATTGTATTTTTTGTTTTTTGTTGTTTCTTTCCTTTTCTGTATTTTCCATATTTGGGTTTTTTTTTATAATATTATGAAATATTCTTTTTTTCTATTTTTTGGTTTTACAAGGCAACATGTTTTTGAAGAAGAAGGTTCATTCCTAATGTCAAATTGGTGGCAAAATGATCCTAATTTCTTTCTACATTGATATCTTTCTTTCTTAAGTTGTTTTTGTAATTTTAAATCTTGACAAATTTTTAATCCTTCTTTTTGGGTGAAACTAATTTGTTCACCATATATAAGTTTTTCATATGGAATAATATCTCTGTAATTTTCTCTTATTTGATTTCTAACTTTTTCTCCTAATAAAGTGGGAAGTCCTGCTAGAAACTTTTCTTTCCAAAACGGTTGTTGGTTATCAGATCTTTGCATAACTCTAGTCATAAAGACATCTTTATACCATTTAAAATCGGTTAATTTTTTGCATTTTAAATTTGCTAATAATTCTGAATTCCTATCTTTAAGATGAGAAAGATCTCCTATAAAGTGTTTAGAGATTGAGAAAATTAAAGTTGCTACTGCATCTTGGATAATATAATCTTTTTGGTTCTTTCCAAGCCATCTTGTTAATTTGTTATTCATCTGACTGGTCAGAGTCAAATTGGGAGGATTGGTGTAATGTATTTACTGAATGTTGGACTTGTATTTGGGTATCAGGTAAAAATTAATTCAGACTTGTAACTTTCCAAAGCGTCAAGTCTATTTTGGATTTCTGTTAAGAAATCATTTTGGGTTTTTTGGAAAGGTTTTGGAATCTCATAAGGTGTGAATATTGGTTCTTTAAAACTTTTTTCTGTTATCTCTTTTACTGATTCTTTCCTAATCGGTTGACTTCCCACCAAATTCTCAATATAATCTAACTGTTTTCCTATTGTATGAAGGTTGATATTTGTATAGCTGTTTTGTTATACTATCATTTTAACATCTTTTGATGAGATTTGTTCTCCTGCATCAGGAGCTCTCATTCTTAAAGGATTTGTTTTTATTCCAGTATTTTTGTGAAGATATTGAACCTCCATTAAAGGGGGATGTCGAGATTCAACTTCTCCTTTATTAGTCTATCATCTAGTATTATGTTTTATTGTATTAATAAATTCTGAATAATATTCTTCAAATCATTCGAAGAATTTTATATGGATTTTACGGGTATTCATAAATTCATAATATTCTTGAAGAATGCTTTCTTTTTTATCATTATAATTTTTAAAGTAATCTTCTCTTACTTGCTTATTTTTGTTGGAATAGAAGTGTTTTCTACACCATTCTTTGTTTATCTCAAAAGTTTTTCTAAAACAAATATTTCTGAATTTTTTCCTTATCTCGCATTATTAGTCATTGATGAATATGTTGGTGACATATTAGGTGAATTTTGGGGACTCTCTTCCTGTCTGGCATTGATAGGTTGAGCTATATTTGAGGAATTATCTATTCCTTGTAAATTGGTTCTAAATGTTGTTGGGATAGAAGAGACAGAGGCTCTAGCTGTCCTAAAATCTGCTGTTTGTGTTTCTGGATTTGACTCTTCTTCTAAATTTAACCTCCCAAACGTTGTGTTGGTACTTCCTATTTTGAAAGAATGTCTTGGAGGCATTCTTTGTGGCCTGTAGAATATTAATTCAACTATGCCATCTTGGTGTTGAGAGATTTCACTTAATGAAGTGTTTCTTATGGGAGTTGGTGCCACAGGGTCTGTAGCACCCTCAAGTTTCCACTTATCAGGAAGGTTTATTTCATGCCGTTGTATTGTTCTTGGGATTGTGGTATAAGATCTTGAAGTATCTGTTTCTATTAAGAGGGTTTCTCCTTTTGGGCTATAGAGTAAAGTTTTGGTAATAACTACAAAATACATAGCTCTGAAATAGAGTCTATAGACTAATGTTAATACTTCTGTACCAGGAAGCATTTTGTAGTTATAGGTATGTATTTGGAGGGTCAAAGATTGTAAAATATTTTTGTCAGTCAAAGAAACCATAAAATTTGGATAACAATTAAAATGTATTGGGCCTGTACATAGGCTTGTTTCTATATTTCCTAATAATGAGTCATTAAACATGATGTGTCTTTGGTCTCTTAAGTCAATTAAAATTGAGGTATTTTTAGTGGCTTCAACACTAAGAGGTTTGACACCAACCTGGACTAGTCCAAAATGGACTTATTTGTATTTTTGATCTTTGAGTTTATTAATGACGACTCTATCTAATAATTGGATTGTTTCATATTCTTTTTGAATAGGTAAACTCCTTTCTTTTGTTTTTATGACATAACTACAAAAAGCATTTAAATTTTCAAAAGTTATTTTCTTGTAGACTTGGTTTGTTGGAACTCTTGGAAGAGTCCAATTATCAAATCTTTGGGGAATATTTTCATAATGTTCTTCTTGTTCATTAATAGTGTTGTTTGAGATTTGGTCGGACTCTTGGGATTGGTTGGAAATAAAGCTTGCGGAAGAATTGGTTCTTCTAAGGAAAGGAAACATTCTTTGTTTTCTTATTTCCTACAAGGGGGTTCTACTATCTGGATTTCTGAATTATTAAAGTCGCCTATAGGGATACTTTGTCCTTGACACGCCTAACTCATGGCTAACTAGACAGTGTATCAATACTCAGCAAAATAATAGTACATTAATGAAGACAGTTAAACCAGAACTCGAAAATATTGAAAACAAATTGAATATATTCAAAACTTAGAAATACCTGCTCCTCCTTGGCTTTGATACCAAACTGTCCCAAAATTTTAAAACCATTAGGAATGTCAGAACAAATTATTGATTCTATTTCTTCTTTGATTTGATTTATCCTTTTTTATACTTCTCTGTTTTCTAATTGTTCAGCCAATTTTTTAAAACATATTTCTTCTTTTAGAAAAGGGATTTGATTCTGTTTATTATTAATTAAATTATTGATTTACCCAATATGAAAAAATTAATAGTATATATATAATTTAAATTTTTATTATTTTAATATAGTTTGAATGGACGTCATACTCCGATCCAAGAATTCAAGAATGCATATTGTCCGAATTCTTGGTGAATCCCAACATCTGGCACGTGAAGATGCCATCGGTAGCCTACACTATGGTGGAGATACACGAATACGTTAAAATTAGGATGATCCTATGAAATACCTGCAACAACACGACTACGTTAAAATTAAGAATTCAATACCCCCAATATAAGACAGTCTTGACACAGTACCTGTGGCAACACACGTATGCGAAGAGATATATTTTTTCATGGTCCACAACCCCGTCTTTTTCTTAACAGAAGTCATGATTTTCCATGCACATCTATTTTCTCGCATTGCACATTTTTCCTTGAATTTGTCATATCGTGATTTAACAACGTAAAAGTTTACCCTGTTCTTTACGTTGTATCGCTTCACTACAACGACAAAACCATCTTTAGAGGAAAACTCCATCCCAGTTTTAAATCACCCAAATCCAACGAAGAACTCGCATGGTCTAGTCTTCAGGTGAGAGTTCTGCAAACTCCAACCCATATTTTCCTAATAGGTCAGTATTATGCATGTGGGTCGAATGTGAGTAAGCCCTGAACTGTCGATCTTCTTTGGCATCTTTGCTCGGACCTTCATCATCTGAACCTCCATCTTCTGGTTCAGTTGGAGCCAACTCTAGTTCAAAAAATAATGCAATTTCTGAACAATCCTCCCCAGTCTCCCAGATTGGATCGGCATCAGATTCAATGCCCTATTCAGTCTCAAACCCATCAGCATCTCCAGGGTTGGATGTCCTCTCGCCGATGGAGGTCGTAGGGAGTACATCATCCTTTTTTGTATAGTTGTCGAAACAACCAAAATCACATGTTGATTTCCAATCGCTAGAACTTGATGTCATACCCTTGTACGTGTTCCTAAAATTGAACATCAGTTGACAAAGTTCAAATTAAAACCATTAATTGCGTGTCGTGTCGAGGTCCAGTATTCTAAGTTACTACCAAAACTCGACTGTTGGACGTTCTGTTTGCCACGGTTGAAATCTAGGGCTAAAACTGATGAGTGTCTTCCCATTGATGATTCTGGGATATCATAATAGGAAATTTCTAACAAACCAGTGAATCCACCACACAACTGTGTTGTTGGACTCTCAGGTTGTCCTTTCGTTCCGACCTCTAGAACTGGAACATATGTTGACCTCTGATCATATTCATTTGTGTTTGCAAACTCTGCATATAACTCGAGTATTGGTGATCTACTAGTAATATGCGTCTGCACCATCGCCTCCATCCGCCTCTGATATCGAAAGTTTTACATTTGACGAGGTCAATCGAAACATAAAATTTATATTTCAATGAAGATACTCTCATCTGGTTGAGTCCGATGATTTTTCACCTAATTCTTGCATACAACTCCAGCAATTGTATGTTAGGGTTGAAATCCAATCGCGTTGTGTTATCTGATGAAAAAATGACCCCATTGTCAGTGTCACGAACTTCACCGTCGTAATAAAAAACAACATTAATTCATCCACTCATTTTCAACAAAATAATTTGTTTCACATATTCGAAACAAAAACATTATGAAAAAAATAGAGTCGTAATTATATATGAACAACAACAATCAAACCTTGATGTAATTACGTGTTTGCTCCAAATTATGTCTTACGAAACGCCTTGCGAACTTCCTCTTCTTGTGATTCTTCTTGCAATTTTGTTTGCTTGAAATTGCCTAATGGCACTCCATGTTGAAAGCCATCCTTTTATAGAGCTGGGGTGAATGGCAATTGATTTAGGAAATTTTTCTAGGTGAATGGGAAGTCTGCACGCATTGAATTTGGTAGAGGGAAAACGTTCCACGTAGGGCACATTTTCAGTGACATGTCAAAAATATTCACTTAAAACGCACCCTACATGGAGTGTTTTCTCACTACAAATTTCCCACTCACCCATCATATATCCCAAGATTCCCAGGATAATATTTTTTGAAAAATGCTAATCGATCTCAACCTGTTGTAAACTACGAGTGATCAAAACTCAGTTCTATTCGAAAAAATTGAAAAAAAAATACAAACTAAGAGTTAATCGAATCGAGTAGTTCGAGTTTCGATTTTGAATCAAATTAAATTTGACAATTCGAATAATTTGAATATACAATTGGTGTACAATTGTTGTAAATACCCTTTTGGTACCTGCCAGTTTCAAAAATTACACAAAATTGGGCTCTAAATAATTTCAAATTTTTAAAAATAATGTTAACTTTATAACTCAAAAAATTATAAAAAGTCTAAAGAATATATAAAATTTTAAAAAGTATAAAAAAACCCTAAAACCTACAAAACCCCAACCTTAACCTACCTTAACAAAAATCTAAACCCTAATCTTAAAATAAAATAACTCTAGCAGAAGGAAATCGCTTCCACACGCTTTCCTACCACATCTGCTAAAAACGCTTCCAACTAGACGCATTTTCGTTTTTCGGTCTAATCCCGTAAATTTTCAAAAAATCGACCTAATCCGATAATTTTTTATAAAAATAGCATTTTTAAAAATTTTACCTATTGACGAAAAATGTTGGGACCAAGGTGAAAAATATTGGGTAGGAAGCATAGCCATCGATGAGAAAAGTTGGTACAATGATAAAAGTGCTAGGATCAAGTAAAAATTCATTAAAGTGATCTGCAAAAGGGGATAGAGAAAAATGGTGCCAATAGAAAACAACAGATGTATATATAGCCACATGAAAAATTTTAGGAAATAAATTGTTCCAAACTTGATGGAAGAGAGTGCGAGAAAGAGAGAGTTGTGACCGGGTGAAGAATCTTGTCTATGTAATTTTTTATTTTGTTTTTATTTTATTTTATTTTGGTTATTGTAAATAAAAAAGACAAACAAAAAGATTAATTAAGTATAGTAGAGATACTAAAATCATAATTTAACCAATTTTTGTCAACTTGCACAATTTTAATAATAATGTTGACAAACTCAAAAACCGAACGGGTTGATTTAATTTGCACACTGTAATGTTGACAAACAAACAAAAAAGTAAATGTGTTTTTTTTTTTAATTTTCATCATCATTTTGATTGTATTCTCTAACTTGTTATAGGTTCCTGAACGTCTAGGTAAGCATGTGATTTCATAAAAAGATTTCATAAAAAAATTCAAGTAAACTGGTAATTTTAATTCAGCTCACAACATTAATTAATTACCAGTTTACTTAAATTTGTAAGGTGTATAAAGTTACTAGATGCTTGGAATGAAGCAAAACCCTACCAAAAACATGAAAGGAGGCCTCAAAATTTGTCATTAACAATTTAAGGAGACATCAAAAGGCATATGTTAAAGTAATTGATAACTCTAGAATATAGAGTTATTTTCAATATTTTTAGGCTAATAATTCATGCAAAATTTGAGCGGTTGAGAACAAATTTTGTAGTTTTTTTTTAATCATTTTATATGCTAAACACATTATTTTTGGTAGTTTTGAAGCTAGTTAGTACATTGGAAGAAAAGATGTACTTGAAACTCACTTATGGATGCTTAGTGTTGCAGCAAAAGCCATGCAGGATTGGGCCGATGTGATTCCATCCTTGAACAACCCAAAGAAGCTTATTGGACCTTGGAAATACTCTTGGGGCAACTCTAAAGTGGGTTAACAAAATTGGATAGCCCACTAAGGAAGGAAGAAGCCCAAACTGTCCACTAAGGAAGGAATGAGCCCAACCGTCCACTTGAGGTGCCCAAACCGTCCGTGGGACTTGGTAAACACCTAATTTAACTACCAAATCAACATGGATTTCTCTCTCCACTAGTCAAGGTGACCATCCACCTTCCCTTCACATTTCAAGCACTTTCTCCATGTCGTCCACTCCTCTTCCACAAACTAAAGGCTGGCCACCTACCTAAAGAGAAACAAGGGATGACTTTGCTAAAAATAGAGGGCTTAAACAAGTATAAATAGGGGCAAACTATTGGGGTCATTCACTCATCACTCACTCATCATTTCTTCTTCCATCTTTTATTCACTCTCACCACATTTGAGAGAGCACACACGAGTTGAGAAAGTAATTCAGAGGTTCTTATGAGCATCCAAATTTGGCACCTTGAGAGTAGTTGTGCTAAGGAGAAAAGGAGAAAAAGGAGGAAAAACAACATGAGCAGTACCACAAAAAATCACCGAAATCGACTTCTAGTTTCTTTCACTTTAATCTTTTATTTTGTTCAAAGTTGATAAACATGATTGTCATTTACTCTTTTGCTTTCAATTTAATGATAATGACTTAATTTTGTTGACGCTAGATTGATTGCAAACCCTTAACTTTTATTATTAATTTTCTGTTGATGTTGTTATGTGCCTTGATTGTTTATTCATTCAAATAAATTCATAATCATGCTTGCTAATGCATAATTCATATAGGGAAGAATATGAGCTAGTTATTTAATCCAAACAAGATGGTAATTAGTAGACACAATATTTGAATGGTACATGTTTGACTTTTAAATGATTAAATTAGTAATGATATTAGAAATATTGTTACCTTGCATAACCCCTAAATATGATGTTTGCTTATGAAACTTTGAAATTGATTGAACATAGAAGTATGCTAAAGAAACTTAAAGGTTAAAAAAAAGTATGACTTCATAACTTATAAACTATGGGTTAGTAAATAGCCAAGTTCTCATGGTTCTACCATAACATTATTAACACTACTCTTAATCATTTTAAGTTATGAAAAGCAATTAATCTAGCTCATTCTGTAACACCCCTTACCCTTGTTCCTTGCCGGAACAGAGTATGAGGTATTACTAGAACTCAAACACTTGTAATTGTTCCAATTGAGATACTTTATTACCAAATATTATTTTATTTTTTATTTTTGAAAAATTTCGACATAATCCCTTTTATAGATAAGCAACCTCACCTGCAAATTTCCAGAATCATAGCCAGCCAATTCCAAAGTCACAATCGACATCTATATTCTGACATAAATTTAATAACATACTTAACATTTTAATTACCATCATAAATATTGTATAAAATGATTTATCGAATAACTTATAATACATCAAGACTAATTACTTTGTAACATAATACATCCAAAATTAAGTCTACTATACATGCCATAATTTTAAAGTGTTGATTACAAAATACCAAAAGTTGTGGATAGTGTAGATGAGTTCCCGACTATTTCCGAATTCCCGAGCTGGATTGATAACACTATAAAAAAATATTTGGTAATAAAGTATCTCAATTGAAACAATTACAAGTGTTTGAGTTCTAGTAATACCTCATACTCTGTTTCGCCAAGGAATACGGGTAAGGGGTGTTACACATTCATGTCATAGTAATTAAATTTTTTAATTAGCTATTTATTATTTTGTGTTATCTTTCTCATTTGGTTGCATACTTAGTAATTTTGTTTAGGATTTTTAGTTAACTCAACTCATTCTTAATTACTTTTATCACCAACTTTCCAATTGATAATTTCGCAATACTTGCCTTGCATATACAGTTCCTGTAGAGACAATACTCTTTACTCACTACTTTATTACTTGTGGATGACTGTGTACACTTGCACATCATTCGATAGTTCTGTGACAATAACAAAGAATTTAAATCTTGAAATACTATTGACATTTGCCACAAATTTTGTGTTGTACTTTTTTTAGCTAGTATTATTGCACATGAGGGTATATAATTTAATTTATATAAAAAACTATAAAATATAATAAAACAATTTTTATTTATCTAATATATAATTAAATTGAAAATTATAAAATATTATCCCAGTTTTACTTAAAATATACTATCAAAAGAAGAACTTGCTCTCCTACCTATTGGCCTACTATAATTTTTATATGCATAACATTATTTTCAAACCCTCTACACACTATCATTATCCTTTTACACAATTCAATTGAAGGATTAAATTTCATACTAGCATAATTGGACAATTCAATTTGAGTTCTAACCCATAATAGGAAAGCCAATTTGGCATTAAAGTGTTAAGAATCCCTCTTCAATCGACTTTTGCTTTATTAAAGCTATAGTATATTTTATTTTCACTGCAAAACATTGAAAAATAATATCTATAATAACAATTCAAATTCATTTTTCAAAGTTTATATATATATCAAGAAAATATTTGGTATACTGCCAATAGAGTTTTTAGACTTAAGTATGGTCAGAGGTTGATATGTATCCTAGAGGGATATAGTAAAATATTTAAATAAAAAAATACATGACAATTTTTTAAAGCTACTTTTGGGATAAAAGAGACACATTATAGTAAAATCGTTGCTCACACTAACAATCTAACATACAATAATCATTGAAAGTCTGAGTAATAAAGTCACCAACATTAACAAGAATTGTCTTGATTACGTAATCTGCAAGTTTTGTTCTTACACTAATCATTAAACAATTAATCTCGCAAACTATAAGTTGCGCATTTGATACTCACATGTGATTATCTTATAGATGCATCTACTGAAAATTATATTAAAATATTCACTTGTTGTTTGTACATATAAAACAGTTTAGTAGAATTAATTATTAAATGCCTCTAGTTAATAGCTAAATCATATCTTTTGAGAGCAAACCTTTTTGCATATGTATAAGGCTATGATATTTTACTTGAATTGGTACTTGTGCACATCATGCCAATAAATTATAATAAGTCCTCCCCATTAGAATTGAGAAGCTAACTACAATCCATTTTAAAAATTTTGAATGTGCGATATGTGTTTAAGTTACTCCACCACAATGCACAAATGAGTATTCAAATAAAGTTGAGAATATATATTAATTATGAGTCTCCTTGTATTATTATATGTTTTAAATGAATTAGAGATTCAATTATGACATGATTTATGATTACTATTTGATTTGATAGTTTTCCTAACATTACCGAAGAGAAATAATAGTTGGATAATTAAATTACTTAGAATGAATCATCATTAAATAGATTCTCGTAGAAAGTGATTTGAACTAGAAGTTCAAACAAATAATTCATTTTATTACAAGTTAACTACCAGATGTATTTACTGACCTGATGAGAATACTCAAGTGTCATATACCAACTAATGTTTTGACTTGAATCGAAGTCCCAATAAAACAATTTGTTATAATAAATGAAAGTAATGCATGCCTGAAGCACGGTAGATTAATTGGCTCCAATTTGTTTTTCAAAAGATGGTTTCGACATGGTAAATTTGACTTAGTGAATAGTAATTAAAGGGAAATTATAAAATGATCTAACATGAACATGTATTGAAGGATCATGAGCAAAGTTTACTATGATTATTGTTGAAACTCTTGAAGAGATCAAAATAATTTCCCCAAAATTTTTCCTTACTCATGACTTTCAAAAGAATTGTGATATAAATGTTTAGCAATTTTGATCAAGTGGTCATTTGAAAAGCTAGCATTCAAGATTGGAATACGTAGAATTTGAGATATCATGTGATGTCATGAGAAGGAGTAAATACGTATTATACTATTTTTCCCTTAATCGAGGTTTTGTCCCATTGAATTTTCCTTGTAAGGTTTTCAATGAGGCAACATATTATGTGTATTATAAATATGTGAACTCTTATTTCTTCACTAGGAATTATTTTCCCACGGGGTTTTTTTTTAGTAAAGTTTTAACGAGGCACATTATTTATCAATGGAAATTCAATGGAGAGTGTTATGAATATTTTATTATTAAGCAGATGTTCATCAAAATTAAGAT
Organism: Gossypium hirsutum; assembly: GCF_007990345.1. Lineage (NCBI taxonomy): Eukaryota > Viridiplantae > Streptophyta > Magnoliopsida > Malvales > Malvaceae > Gossypium > Gossypium hirsutum. Next base: position 48,905,417 of record NC_053440.1, read on the forward strand.
AAGTTTGATGTACATTAAGACTTTAATGTTCATTAGGAGTAGAGCTTTACATTATTTATAATTCATGTCTATAAATATAGACTTTGAAGAAGTTTTGTAAATATTTCTATTGATCAATAAAATAAGTTCTCTTTTGCTCTCCTATTTATCGTTCTTTTACTCTCTTTGTTATTTATTTCATAACAAATAATTAATATTGAAAAAAATTATTATTACTTAAAAGTTAATTTTAAAATTAATATTTAGGGTAAATTACACCAACAGTCACTCAACGTTGGGTAGCTGACAAAACAGTCACCTTAGTTTCATTTCAGTCACTCAACTTTAAAAAAAATGATAAAACAGTCATTTTTGTCGTTTTCTGTTACAGACGTAACGATAAAGTGACATGGCAGATGACGGCTTGCTTGGTGTCATTAACCGTTCAGCTGGCCGATTAGCACCAATTTAAACAGCCATATCAACAGCAATTTAGGATGTATGCGGTAATAAGAAGAGAAAAAAAGGAGAAGAGAAAAAATAGAGATGCATGGAGTGATTCCGGTGTGCTATTGTAGAAACCCAATCGGATTCCACCCAAGATCTGATTCCGATATTTTCCAATGGCAAAACTTCATCCGTAACTGCCACTGTAAAACCCTCTTTTGCTTCACCGGAGCTCCCCGTACCGCCATCAAGAATGATTTCAAAGGATTACTCCTGAACCATTGCAACAACTCTTCGGGTTCATGCAAAGTTGTGGATTGCACCGGCAGTTGTTGTTCCAATGACACCTCTGTCATCCTCCACACATTTTTAGATTCTAATTTTTGTCTCTAACCCAGAGGTGACAGCTTCACTCATCGGTCTATCTTTGACTGTATGATCGTCGATTCGATCCTAGTCTTTTTCTAGCATCAAACAACTTACCTTCAATACCAATGGTTCTTACCCAATGACCTCATATCTTACTCTATTTTCATCCACCGTGACTTAGTCAAAAACGATACCTCTTCCATTAAAACTATTCTTCAAAGTTACCGCAAACAAGAAATAAACCAAATGAGGGAGAAAATGATTCAATACATTCCCAAATTAGTTTATGCAAAACCCGAAAAGGGTTTAAACAATATAAAGGATGCATTCAATATCGTTATTGATGGAGTTTTAAAGAGAATTAAAGAACAAGAGTAGCCTGGATTCAAATGGAAATGGTTATATATATATATGGACGTAGATTCTTTCTTTTTCATTTTTATTTTTTGAAGAACAGAGTAGAGGAAGACATGATTGTATTTGTATTTTTCTATATACGATAATAATATATAACATAGTATATGGTTATTTATAAGTAATATTATATATTACACATATGGAAAGTTTTTGTTGGGGAAGATAATGTATCAGAGTTGTAGATGAGGTAAGAAAATTTCATCAAACATATGTTTTTTCTTTTTAAAAAATGGTGGATTGGGTTTCATGGGCTATGTGTATTTATGCAGATGGCATAATTTGTCTGCAGTTTCAGTGGCAACAATGAGAGACCATAAGCCATGTAGTTGATTTTGGAATCACTTTAGACATCTCCATTTTTTCTCTTCTTATTCTACATCATAAACCCTAAATGGCTACTAATATGGTTGTTTAAATTGGTGCTAACTGATCGGCTGGACGACTAATGACTCCAAGCAAACCGTCATATGCCATGTCACTTTGTCGTTACGTCTGTGACAGAAAACGGCAAAAAGGATTGTTTTGTCATTTTTAAAGTTGAGTGACTGAAATGAAACTAAAGTGATTGTTTTGTCAATTACCTCAAAATTGAGTAACTGTTGGTGTAATTTACCCTAATATTTCATAGTTAGAATAAAAAAACTTAAAAGTATTATTATTACTTATCAAAAAATTATATTAAAAAAAAGTCAAATTACCATTTATATACTTATTAAAGGTACTATTTACAGTTTTGAAATTGGAGTTTATATATATATATTCTCATTTTTATTGAGTATTATGGGTCAATTTTACATTAGATTGATCTGTTGATAAGTTGTTATATATTTGATTTAATTAATTCATTTTTTTTCCATCATGCTTAAAGCTACCTATAACTCCTTTCAACCTATAAATAGAAGGATAATACATTTCAACGCACTCGAACCTACATCCTCCTACATTGGCAACAATGCCCATACCAATCAAGCTAAAACTCAATCGGCTAATTTATTCCTTTTTTACAAATACTATAGTATTTGATACTTGAATCAATTAAATATCTTAATTTAATAAGTTTAATTTAACAATACTGTGCATTTTACGAATAAGCAGACAATGGATGATGCAAATAGTCATTCGCAATAGGAGCAAATAGGCAGTTGTAATCCACAACACCCTTCTAATCTGTGCCACATTAGAATTAGCCATAGAACTCATCATAAGAATCATAGACATCTCGAAAACAATGAATCATAGAATTTAAGCATTGTTGTTGGAAGGGACAGCCATAGATTCTCGGAAGAATTAGTCTTCATGAACCGGAAGAATACCTTAATTATACCGAAGAAAATTAAACAATGAATGGGCAGTTCAGTTACCATTGACAGATGGATAATCTTCGCTTCTCGGATCGATCAATATGGTGCAGAACGGACTGCATTCATGAAAGAAAAAATCCGTGATCGATCCTTCTGAATACCATCCGGGGCGCAAATACCACTACTTACATCAACTCCATGAGGTTTGAGAGTAATAATGGCCTCACTAACGTTATTAGGATTGATTCCCCCCGCCAAAAGCCAACCATGTTTGCTTTTGATTGAAGGTAACTTAAACTGAGCCCAATTAAATCCTTTGCCACTGCAAAGCATATGTCCAATACACTAAAACTCTCAAGGAAAAGGAACTCACTAATTATAATGACATAAAAAAGGCATGTGCATTGAAAATTTCCTTTTTTTCAAACAAATGGAACTCACTAATTAAATTTAATTGAATAAAAAGGTTACTGACCTGCCACCTTTAGCACTATCCACAAGAACCCAGTCTACTAAAGAACAGTCTTCTTCGGGAATCTGGTTTTGAAGGCCTCCATCTTCATTTGCATGAAGGACGTATATAATTCTGTTTTCTTGCACCAGTTTTGGAAAAGCTGCCCGAGAAAGATCTCCATGAAGCTATATAAGATTTGAAGTGACGACATTAAGTGATCTATTACGCTACAAGAAAGGTAATCTAGATTGAACAAGAATATATATACCCGCGTGAATTCAATGTTTGATGCATCGGAAGCTCTTAAAATTGTGTCTAAATCATCATCCACAAAGACACCAACAGGCTCGGCCCCATATTCCCTTGAGACTTTTGAGATTTCCTTTGCAACTGAAAGCGAAATGGAGCGTTTGGACTTAGGCCAAAGGATCATCCCAATGAAATTGGCGCCGGCTTCTGCTGCCATAGCAGCATCTCTAGCGGATGTAATACCACACATTTTGACTAAAGGATGATTCTTTTCATACCCCTTGATTGAAGAGAAGTCTTGGTCCGATTCTGCAATTTTGCATCTGACTTTATTCTTTGGATACGCCTTGATTCTTAAGGCCAACAATTTTCCTCCATTTTGAACTGCTAATACAAACACTCATGAGGAAACATGACATTTAAGCATTCAAAGAATCATTTCAAATCAAAAGTTACCAGTGATTTGCCTCGAATGAAAGCTTAAAACTTTAGGCTGGAGTTGACTTCCTGCAGTTAACCCTGTCTCAACAATGAATATAACAGTAAAAAAACAGTGTCTTCCAACTAAAATAAAGCTAAGATACAACACACAAAGTCCATTGCACTGAAATTAAGGATACCAAAAAGAAACTAAGGAATACATTATACATTGAAAAGCAAATATTGGATTCATAACCTCTAAGGATTACATAGAAAACTATAGATTAGACTGATTAGTCATTTAGATAGAGAGGGTCAAACAAATTCCCCAAGTATATAATAAAAACATTAAAAAAAAGATCACATCAAAGTAAAAAAGTTTAGTCAAAATTCATCAAACCCAGAAATAATAAGGCATTTATATTGGTCCCAGATACATCAAAATGCAGATTAGTCATTTAGACAGAGAAGGTCAAACAAATTCCCCAACACTATAATGTCTATAACAAAACACACAAAAGAAGAACTTTATATCAAACTAGAAAAATAACTCAAAATTCATCAAACCCAGAAATAATAAGACATCATTTTAGAGAATATTAACAAGTAACTTATCTACACTAATCTTACAAGAGAGAAAACAGAGTGAGGGGGAAAGCTGAAAACCTGAAAGCATTATCCTTTTTGCTGGTGTTACGTTGGGGCTCTTGTTTGAAGCTGGTTTCTGTGGAATTGAAACAGGCAAGCAAAATTTGTAAAAGACAAGTTAAATAAGGGGAAAAAAAATCAGATTGTCGATTTTGTGTTTGTAGAAGGCTTAATACCTCTTTTGCCCCTTTACTATAGCTAGATTATCACTTTGGTACCTATATTAACTTTTATCATTTTGGCCCTTGTATTTTATTTTTGTTATCAATTTAGTCACTGCACTTTAATTTTGTAATCCCGTTATCTCTACCTAAATTTCCATTGAAAAATTAAACAAACCAATCACACATTACGAGGTGTCAAGAAAAAGTAAAACAGTCAATTTTTTTTAAAATATAACAAAACTAAAGAAAAATCATTAAAATTCAAAAAATCATTAAAACTTAAAAAATTATAAAAACTAAAAGAATCATAATCTATATTTCAAATTTGTGTGCAAAATTTTTTAAAAATTTAAAAATTTTCATAAATTTTAAAATTTCGAAAAATAATACCATAAAATTCCTCTAATTTTGAGTAAAATTCTAAAAAAGTAAAAACCTTAAATTCCAAAGGAAGGAAAATTTAAAACTTATAATTTTTAAAAGTATTTTTTTTACAATTTTTAAATATAGATTATAATTTTTTTTGGTTTTATAATTTTCTAAGTTTTAGTATTTTTTTGGGATTTTTTTGGGATTTTTTTAATGTTTTTATATTTTTTAAAAATTTTAAGATTTTTTTTATTTTTGTTACATGCCACAAGATATTATTGGTTGGTTTAACTTTTTTTTTAAGGAGATATGTAGGGTATCAGCTATACATAATGAAAATAATCAAACTAATAAGAAAATAGTACAAATACCAAAGTGATCATTTAACTATAACATAGGGGCCAAAAGAGATATTAAGCTTTTGTAGAAATGCCAAGTTAAGGTAGACTTGTTCAACCACCCTGCCTGTTCCGAAAGTAAGAAAGTATGGGTAAAAATATAGGCTCGAAAAATACTCTTCTAACTCGGGCTTGGCCTGACCCAATCTGAATTTACAAAAAATTACTGCTGTTTTTTACTCTCTTTTTTTACTTTTTTTATTGTTTTGCTATCATTTCACTATTATATTGTTATTATTTTATTGTTATTGCTTGGATATTATGTAACTCTTATTTTATTATTAATTTTGCTACTATTTTAAAGGTATTTGCTTGCTAACTTGGACTTATCTTAGTGTTATTTAAGTATATATTTTTTTAATTTTTCCTATTTGTTAGGAAACATTTATTTTAATATTTATAGTTTATTTGATGTCTTATGTTTTTATAGAAAAATAATATAAAATTTTTAATACATTTTTATTTGGATAAGATTCGATTAAAATTTTAAACTTATTTTTAAGACCAGACCAATAAAATGGGTCTAAATTTTTTACTCCCCGCGCATAGGCAAATCTACGCGAAGGTGACAATGTGAAATAATTTTCTTCCATGTAGTGCCAGTATGGAAAAAAGATAGTTAATTTAAGCGGGCTTACTGGGGGGTTTTTTAGACCCGTAAAGCTCAACTATGTAAGCATTTAAATGGTTCATAACACTGTAGGCCAAAAGCAACCAAAAACCCCAAACATTTGAGTTTGGGTCCAAAACGTGACTGAGGGATTAAAATTAATTGAAATATTTTAATGAAAAATAAAACATTAAAATTAGTATATTAGCATATAAATAAAGTTATAATCCAATATCAAAGTAGGAAACGATTTAAAAAGAAGTTCAAGCTCACAAAAACTTAAAGCATTTAGTTTGATCAATAATTAAAAGCGAATCACATAAAATGACAAATAGTTACTGGTGAACTACCTTGACAAAAAAATTCTTTTGACAACTAAGGTTTTAGAGCCAACAAATTGCTCGATAAGCATATCTACATGGCATGGCCTTGGGCAATGGCCAAACAATTAACTAGTTAACAATCTCTAGGTAATCCTTAAAGAAATATAAAAATTAGGTATAAATACCCAAATATAACCCTCTTTCTCACTCTCTACAGATTTTAGTATCCACTTATAAAGTTATCTTAATTCCTTAATCTTGTAAAATTCTGTAGTAATTTAACTATCACAGAGTATTCTAAGATAAATTTTAGTATCTTTCTAACTCACATTTGTCTTACAATAACCTTGAGTCTCTAAACTTAATTCATATATCTCGCAAGTCATCTCAAACTCAATCCATTACAGGTAAGATGATTAAAAATTTAATCCTAATAATTAAATTTAAGGTATAGCACACTAAAATAATATCTTACTAAAAGAACATGCAACTAAAAATATTGCCTAGAATTAGAATCACATTAAAAGCATCTGCCTTCATATTGTTTTTTGGCATTCTGCATTGCAACAAAGGCACCTCAAAACCCACCATTTATTACCTTTTCACATTGCCAACGAATCTTTACATCGACGCGTACACACTTCACCTTTTTGTCTTGTATGCTGTCCTAAAAATTCTAGTGGGAGTGATCTCTGTGTTTGAGAGAAAATTTTGGAAAAAGTAAACTCTTCAATATTACACAAAACATTATAAAAGTTATAATATGTGTATATGATTATAGACAACACATTACAAAAATTGTAATAGCTTATGTGATGGATTAATTGTTTTGTGAAGCTAAAGGCAATAGAAAACTTATATTAAAAAACCCACTTTATAACATTATATTTGCACTTATGAACTCTTATATATATAGACCAGTTCTGGTGCATAACTTTGTAAGCTTTGGTGACACCGACAAGCAAGTCCTTGTTGAAGATGGTTGAAAAGGTTGATGAAAGTCAAGGACTGCTGATCTCCTCGAGAAGTTGAATGAATGTTGGAGAAAATAACAGTTACGGAAAGGAACAAGTAGAAAGGACAGCTGCCTCCAAGAACAAGGAAGATAAGAAAGTTGAGCTTGAAAATAAGAGCATCTACATTTACATTAATTGGATTCTTTCCCATAGGGTTCAGAGGTTAATGTTGACCGTAGTAGATGGTTTTACTTCTTGATTTGGTTCGATGTTTTTATTTTTGTTTCATGTGAATTGGTCAAGAAAACTATAATATGGGGTTCGGTTTTATTAAATTTAGTTTGGTTCGTCTCTGTTACCAAACAAAAAATTGTAATCAAATTCTATTTTTATTTAATTTACAATTATTTGTATAATATAAAAAAATATTTTATATACAGATGAGTGAAAATAGTTAAATATATGTAATTTATTTTTAAAAAAGAAGCCTTTAATTAAATCAAATTAGAGATAACTTGGTTTCCATTTTCTTTAATAGCCATCAAACTTTATATTATAGATTATAGATCTTCAATTTGAATTTTCAAGTAAATTTGGAATAAGAGGCTTTTGATTAATTCGAGTAACAAGAAAGGAGTTTTGAATTCTGAAAAGAGATTTTATGTGTATGGAAGTGGATGAACTCTTTAAAGGTCTCCAATAAAACCCACTATAAATACCTTACATACTTCATAATACAAATATGCGTTTTCCTATTTTTACAACTGTAATATATATTAAAAAATGCTTAATGAAATTCAAACTCATTGAGGCCCTCAGTATCAGAAATTTAATTTCCCCCGCCCCTTCTCTTTTCATTTCCAGTTCTATTTACAGAGTTTAATTGTTGCTCCACGTGATAAATGAGGCAAATTTTAACAACACGAAGAAATCAACAACTCACCATGCAGGCAGCCATAGCAGAAATTTATAAAAGAATCCAAAAACCACCAAACCCACCTCAAGAAAAACACCTGGAATGGGGGGGAAAATAAAGAGAAAAATAAGCATAAAATTAGATGCAGAAAAATCCCTAGTACAAAGAATTCATGAATAAGTAAATAGGGTATTTAAGAAGATTGGAAAAACTTACCAAAATAGTTTTCTCAATCTTTGGAAAAGTTGAAACAAAATAGCCCAGAAAAAAAAGGACCTCGGTTGATACAAAACTATATCAGGGGCAGCCTACGGCATCTTCAGTGCCTGTTTCAATTGTGTGAAAGCGGCAGGATGCATTCTAGCCATAGCAGAATTAAATGACTCCCCATGAAGGGCAGAACATGTTTGAAGATTTTCCCTCACCGAGTTTTCCAATGACAATTGGTTGATAGGGTCTGAGAGCTTGATCTGAATGATGGCAAAACCGATCCATCATAAATACTTAGGTAAATAGATATATAAAACTTGGTGAATGATTTGACTAAAGAATGTTAACCTGTCTTCTCCTTAACTCCTTACTAGGAAGCGAGTCCTCACCATGAATCCTGCTAGAGCTCAAGGTATCGCCACTGCAATGTATTAGCAAAAATTGAGAATGAAATTGGTAATGAATCTCTAATGTTAAATCTCCACCCAACTAAATTTTATATTATGATAACCTTGACACTTCCTCAGATAAGTCATCAGTCCCTCCCAAGATTACACTGGTGCAGACACTGCATAAAGTTTATCACCATTGCAATAATTAAATGTTATCCAATGCTCAGCTGCAGATATACATCAAAACCAAGATTGAGCTTGTACCTTAGTATCTGATCAAGTTTGTCCAGAACCTGAGGCAGCCTTAATGTCAAAATTATGGAAAGTGCTAGGCCAAATGTTTTCTTCTGGTGTGAAGATACATTGTCTACCTGTATAAACATGCAAAGATAATGATAAAAGCAAAAATTAACCTGATGAAGCCTGCCAGACCAACTCTAGTTACCCAATTCACAATCCTAACCAAAGCATAAAACCTCTAGATAGTAAAAAAAAATCAGTTTTTTTATAAATTTTTTATTTCTTTGATTATTTTCGAGTTAAAACATCAATGCAAACAGCTGAGAACACTAACAAACCAACTACTATTGTCTACTTTGTAGGAATATATCTTCTGCTAACCTTGTCAAGCCATATGTCAACCAGGCAAAGAAGAATATTATCTTCAATAGCTACACCAGTCTGCTGCAGTAGTGAAGAAAGAGAAGGTTCTGATGTTAGTTGTGCAAGATAGTTGGTATTCATCACCCAAATCCTAGCTAGGATAGCAGCTGAAGATGCTTTAACTGCTGTCTTTAAGGGATCCTTGTCGTCTCCTCCGCATAGGCAAATAACAACCAATTTCTGCCGACATTTAACAAAGGGTAGCAAGAATTAGATGTCATGAAAATGCACATATCACAGCAAATATAACTGTGGACAAGAATGATAGAAAATCTCGATCGATAAAGAACCATGCTTACTTGTAAAGTACTGCTGATTAACGGAGGCACTTCCGTGGGAAAGCACTACAAAATAGCAAAAAGATGAGCAGTTACTAAAACTGATTGAGTTTCTCGGGTCCAACACAGTTTTAATGATTTTAAACCTCCATGGTCATCAGTAAACAAATCTATCATCCGAGCAAACAATTTTACTGCTCTTTTAGCAATTTAAGGAATAACCACCCTATTCATGAACAACAGTGAACTTAAGGATGCAAAGCCCAGTGGTAAATACTCAGTTCATATATACAACCATATATAAAAACTAAACCACCCTGGTTCTCATGTTATTGTTCCCTGGCATATGTTCTTGATTACAGCTGATATGACTAGATTTGAGTAAGACTCTTCTCTCCAGAACTCTTCACTATAATTACATCATATATGTCAAATAATGTGAATTAATGTTCTCTTAGAGCAAAACTGATAAAGAAACAAGTAGCACTCTCTTTGAAACATGAACATTCGAGAATGCATTTGCCGGTAAGATGTAACATTGTAATAATAGAGTTAAAATGAAAGTAGGTGTTTAGCATCAAAGGTTTCACATTATGGGATGTCATGGTTTGTAGGTATGACAAAAAGCAGGACAGCCAGCACATTATATTACCAAGATAGTATACAATGACAACCTTGTATATGGAAACAATGAGCTGCAAGCATACATACACAATGGTATGCTTGTGGTCATGTCTGTATTCATTATTAAAACTTTTTCAATGGATATTATGTGGGGAGAAAATTCAATATACACATACTGCTACTGGCTTCGTCGAAATTTGGCCTATTTTTATGTGATGCCACTGTGCTGAAAATCTACTATATAATACCTGTATTAGAATGTCAATGACAGGAAGAGTTGAAAGTAGCCCTCTATCATTGACATTTCCAACAATGAGATCTAGAAGTCTAGCTACACTGGAAGCATGCATGCTAAGAAATTCTCTTCCACCCAAAATGATGTAACCTTCAGTAATATCAACTGCAACCTGCAAGCATATTAAGATCAATATAAGATTGAGGGAGGGAGGGAGATGGGTAGGTGAGCTGCAAACAATGATTTATGACGCAATATAAAAACCTAAAGCACCAAATGCAATAGTAGACAATCCAGGACCATACATACCTACACCTTTTTTAAAGGAGACATTGAAATCCTACTTTCTTGAGAAACAATACAAAAAGGGAAATGAAAGCTCTGACCTAACAAGGACAGAAATTATCCAAGAAGTCTAACCTGTAACTGGTCAAAGTTTCTTTCCAATATTTCCACAAGGCATGGGAAATATGCTAAGAGTTGAGGCACCATTGTAGGTGCATGAGAAATTGTAGCCTCCCATAGCTGCAGAGATGAGAACATTTAGCACAAGATGTTGACAGTAAAGACAGCCAAATAAATGATCAATGTTTCCGGGCAGTAGTCTCACCAGCATGCTATCCTCCAGAAGATTGAGTTCATCTGGGCCATTTATATCAATCCCCTTTTGAAGAATGGGCAGGAGCATTGCATAGCAACTAGGTGATTGGTACCCAAGTGCAACCACAAAGTTCCGCAAAGCAATAAGAAGCTGTATCTGTAAAAGGCTTTCACCGGAAGATTCCTCCCAAACCTTTTCATATTGAGAGGTTCAAGCAAATTAAAAGAAGATATATTTTAAAAGAACAGCAGATAAATACAATCCATGGCATGTCTGCATGAGTAGCCAAGTTAATTAACACCCATACACTCGAATTTGGCTCAGCATTCCAATTCTAATCACTAATAGTTAAGTTGAGCACTTAATCATGCATGGCAGCAAAATTTGCACCATGTTTCACAACAGCAATTTCTGAAATTAGTAATTATCTGATTTGGTAAAATGGTTCCCTGTTAAAAACCCTTTGTACTTATACTGTCAACAACTAAGCATAAGAAACTGTCAGAGAAGAAACTAAAGCAGTAACAACAATACCATCTGGAAAAACTGCATCAAGTTGTTAGCGTATGGAATGACTTCATTGACATGGCCCAGAAGAACAGAAATCAAATTTAAAACCTGGACCTGAAATTTAGGTGAAAAGCAGCACCATGTGAAGTTGAATGTCAGGAATATACTAGGCAGCATATACAAGTGCAAGCACAAATAGAAACACAAACAAAGACTCAGATTTAAATCTGGACAGACTCTCCCAATACCAGAATTTGCATGTCACATTTGAGAACCTATATTTCCTAAACAAATCATTACAATATGATCTTAATAGGGAACAGGCAAAGCACATCAATAGAAAAAGCTAAAGTTCACATCTATTCAACTTTTCATCAGATATCATGCATGCATTAAAGAAATTCCAAAGCTCTGAGTATAGATTCCAGAAATTTTCCACAATCTGATAAGATACATTAGTCTTTTTTCTAAAAACAATAAAGGAAAAAAAATGCCTAAGCAAGTAGTGGACAACAACAAACAACAGCAGAATTACCTTCGAATCAAACTCTTGAACCTCTTTGACCAAATTAAAACATGAAACCCAGCAAACAGGAAGTAGATCAGAAAAATCTTGCTCTGAAAAGCTTGCATCTTCAACATGTAAACACAAAGATCTGCAGGCAGCCAGCTAAAACAACATACAACACAGTGAGTGAAGTACAATAACCTTCATAAATAGATTATTATTAAGAGGCAGAGAGAGCAGGGAAACATGATGAAAAAGGACAAGCAAACTTCTAGAACATACCCTCACAGATAGATCTTTGTCCTGTAACAACCGTATCAAGGCACAGTATACAGGCCTCTTTGTGTCGTTCTTAATCTGCATGGATGCAAACATCAGAAAAGAATCATTATGAGTAATTTCCTGCAGCAACCAAAGTAGAAATTGAAGAGGAATAACAAATAATGCACAGTATTATATCGACATTACTAATTCCAGACTCAAAATGCATCATTCTTCTACTATGAAGACATAAACCAGATTAAGTTCATGTAAAATCACTTATTCAATGCACACCAAATCGGCAGTGGCACTTATCCAAACTCTGCCTTTGATTTATATACTCTATTTCTAGTGTTGCAGCAAATGGAACAGGATCAAGTGCGAAGGGTTTTAGAGTTATGGTTTGTTCTGAATCACTAGCTTCTTCTGTGAGGGGAACAGACTTCAGGGCTCAATTAGAAATCTACCACGTCAGATATTAAAAGGTTTAGCAACCATCATATTGTGAGAGCTAAAGATTCAATGATGATTTACAAGCTTCTGACCTGAAAACTATTGGTCATATGCTATACTGATGAAAGCCACAACATGCCGCTGTGGCATGCATGCATACAAACATACATACAGATCATAGAAAGAACGTTTGGACAAGATATAGATATGTTTAGAAGTATAATTATGTTACCTCAGAAACCCATTGTCCCAATATTAGTGCAACTTTCCGGTGGATGATGCGCATATTTGGATGATCATTAGAAAGTTCAAGGGATAAAGCACCATCAAACCTGCAATCCAGGATTGTTTGAGAAAAAGTACTTCCTACTGAAACTAAGAAGATCATACCAGTTTATTTATTCACAATGCAATAAGTGCAATTCTTTAAAAACTAAAAAACTGAACCAAGGATAAATTTTAAAAAGGAAGCAACTAAATGATGTTTATTGAGCCCCAAAATAAAAACTAAATATTGTTTCCTACGTTTCTTGGATTATCATTATCTGGTAAAAATAATAAAATACAAACAATGCCCCATCCCAAAAGAAGATAAAAAACAACCCCAAACAACCAAGGGTTAGAGCAAGTATATCCACAGCAAAATTATCAAGTGACTAGACACCAAATATATCATACTGGAGAATGGACATACCAATCTTTGAAGCTCAGGTAATTTGAGAGCTCATAATATACATAAGCAGCAGCGCCGTAGGCAGCATCTTTAAGAAGTAACCCTGGAGTAATTTCAGTCACCGAAGTTGGGCAACCATTCATTGCCTCTTGAAGGATAGACACCACAATAGGAGCTAGGAGCTAAATATAACAAACTGATTAGAATAAGCATTCATGCATCTATATGAAACAATGGCCAACCAAAAGACAACAGAAAGGATAGTAACATAATAGCAAACTAAATGATATGTACTAAATTACCACCTACTTGACTGTGATTTTCAAACAACACAATATATAAAGCCTCCGCACAAGGCCTCAGTTTCTCTGTCCACTGAACCATATCCTGCTCATGGTGAAAAGCCTCAGAGTTCTCATACCATTCCTCCAAATCACTTGAGTTCAGAACAAAATACCTGTTAATACATTAGGCAGAACAGGTGTAAAGACATGCTAACAAAAGGTAATTAAAAAATATTAATTTTAACCATGGTTTTCTGAATAGTTTTCTCTTTCCTCCCCACAAGTGTGGTTCAGAAGGGGGATGGAAAAGGAAACATCATACTGTGCAACAGCCAAAAAAAACTGATAAAGACAAGCAAAGGTGAAAAGGTAATTACCTCCTTATTAATACGTTGCATAAAAGTACTATCCGTTCCTTAGGCAGAAGGGAAGTCAAAACACCAGCAACAGCATTAGAATTGTTTTTCTTCATCTGCTCTAGCGTAACAGAGTTCTCATCCATAACCCGTCCGGTAAGACTTGGTTTATATTCTTTACATTCCAATACACTTTTTACCATTACCATACACTTAATCAGGAATTGTGCAAATGATAATACATCTGGCTCAGGATCTGTTATCTTATTTAAACAGAAACTGAGGACAGGTTGAAGAACACATGTATCACCAAATGAATAAGGATGCCTCTGTTGTATTGCAACTAAAACCTTCATCAATTTAGTACATGCCTTCTTTATAAAGTCCCAAAATTTAGGATGTCTACTCTGAAAAGATGTATCTGTAACATAAGGTAACACATACAAATAAATTAATCATGCAAAATCTTTTAACAACAAGTATATGATATAGCTTCAGCTTTAAAGCGTGGGACCATAGGTTGCTTCTTTTTTTCCCTAGCCAATACAAAGATCACAATTTAAGAACAAAGAAAGATGGTTTCTCCACATTAGAATGAATAAAATATTCCAAGGGGCTACCTAGTTTTGAATGAAAAAAAAAAACAGAAATTAAAATACACCAAAGAACTTGAAGTAGTTTTATATGCAAAAAAATTGCAAGCGGCACACCCTCAAATCATGAAAGGGCCTTGGATAAAAGAAAGCAGGGGAGACTTTTAAATAATGAGTATGTTACTTGTAATGATTGCTTCTTTTTTTTGGTTAATTGAGAACTCTTTTGACGGGACATGCTAATTGCCATTTTCTTAAGGAGAACTGCTAAAGATCTAATACATATAAATCTGCTTTTTTTTTCTATATCTGGGACCAAAATTTACTGTCAATAACAAGCAATCTTACAGTATGGAAGAAATGATTGAGCAGCATTCAAAAGCACAGGAGACACCTCTTTGACTGGTCTTATCTCCTGCAAAATGAGGCATTTAAATGATATACTCTCATTCCAAATTGCCAGAGAAAGGGGGGGGGGAGGCGAAGGAATGAAATGGCAATTGACTATAAAATCTAAATTTTCTAAGGAAAGAGAAAGAAGTAACGAGCACCTGAATACATTTTGCATCACTTTGAAACCCTGAAATCACTAACTGACATATAATCTTTAGACAAAACAACCATCTTTCACATGTTAGATAAAGGTCATCATGATGCTGCTCCACAGCACTAGAACCATAACTCTGACTGATTGTAGAAAAACCATGCAATATTGTTTGTATATCACTTTGCCAAAGACGCCAGCAAAACTCAAATAAATGGGAGGATATCTGCCAAGAAAGTTTCCAAGTCAGAGTCTTCCAGTCTATAGAACAGAACTATAATTTGAAAAATAAAACTAATTTGATCCTAAACTGGGTAGACAATAATATCTGAGAGAAGACTGGAGCACAGAAATGAAGTACTAATAAGACAGAATGTAGAAGCCACTAACTACAGTACTAAATGCATATATTCGCTAGCATAAGAGTGCTTTTCAAATCAATGCTAGCCAAGCTTATGCAAACAGACAGGGTAGCATCTACCTTCATTTAAATAAGAGGGGGCTCAAGAAATTGGAAGACTACCACATGACCTCGATTTAGGGGGAACTTATACAAAAGCAAGATGTTTCAATAACAGCATACCTCAGCAAAAGTCCTTTGGTCTGCAGTAAGGCGTTTTGTGGATAATTCCTTCAAAGTTCTGAAGAGAATCATAAAAATCCTGTGTGAGGTAAGAACATCGGCTGATTGAAGCTGCTGTGCTAGAAAAGAGAACAGCTCTGGCCTAAAATCATATACCAACAAACCAATATATATCATTAGCTACAAAAGGGAATCATTTGAGAAATCCAATAATGCAGGAAAAAAGAAAAACATATTCTAGCTCAATTAAGCAGGAAAGCACATCTATGAATACTAATCAGTCTAACGACTGAAGATATATACCACTCCCGAGGATAATCAAAACGAGCAATTTTGGAAATGAGGACCGCTAGCATTTGAGCAATCTGTATCAGGGAAAAAAATGCAAAAGACAGATATTAAAGCTCGCAAACTCAAAAGAAATTACAGGCCACCATGCCAAGAGGAATATATACCAGAAGCAACTAGTAGACAACTTAAATCCAATCAAATTGCAGCATTCCTAAGTCCTAGCCCCCATGTTATAGTTAAAAAACATTGTGCACATAAATCATTTACCAATAAAAGGATGAACTTGGGAGAAATACCTGATTATTTTCTTCTCTTAAGTGTGACAACAATTTTTGCTTTAAATGTTGTTTCTCTTCGCTGCTTATCCCCCTGAATACAAAATTTCAGGTCATTAAGGAAACATATATATTTGATTATAAGAAATAAATAAAGGAAAACAGTTAAAACACTCTTTATCAGCTTGTAGGGCGGGATTTGCTACGAAAAGAAGGCAAATGCAGTTTCGGATGAGTTAAAATGAAAAGTAAATCCTCAAATTTGAAGTTCGTACTCATATATGAATCAAATGCATGAAAGAATAGCGTATATCTTACGAGGAATCGCGTCTCTTTCTCCAATACCGATTAATACTGTTCTTGAAATATACAGAGGCCATCAATCGAATATCTACTTGAGATACTAAATCTTTCGCTGTAATCACTTCCTAAAAAAAACACAGAAGAAAAGTTTCCAGCTTAAATGCGCACAGATTTCAAATGCATTTTAGGAAATGCAAAATAAGGAAAGATAAATAAATACCATGAGGCAAGAGCAGAAACCAGGTCTGTTCTCGGATTGAGAGAGCGCCGCTTCAGCCGGTTTGCGAACGGACTCGTCTTGGCTCATTGAGTTGACTAGCAACGTGTATAAGGCAGGCAAATCAGCAGCCGAGAGCGCCATCGGTAACTCTTAACAATCTCCCTAACCCTCTTGTGTTAACTATGAGAAACAAGCTGAGTCGAGTTAGCAAGTTGGATCGGCGAATCGTGAGATTTAAGAGAAAAGATTCTGGCGCGGCGACTGAGGCTTGGACATCCACATGGATGATGGACGTTTTGAGGTTCTTAACGGTGTCGTTTTTGAGCTTTTCTATTTGACAACGGAAATGGCTGGAATGATGTGGGGTCGGGGCAAAGAAGGGAGTATGTGATTGAGACGGTGTTGGTCGTCTTTACGGCCTTTCTGGCAGAAATATTAATATATCAAGCTTAAACAAAAACAAATGGTCAATTCATGGCTTTGGTCCCTTTACTATGTTCGAATTTATGATTTAGTTGCCATACTTTAATTTGGCATAATTCCATCCTACCACTTTTATAGTATCATAAATTAATTCAAATAGTTAACCGTGTTAATTCAGTTAAAATGATCATGTAATTTTTTCTTAAAAAAAATCTCTTCTAATCAATGTTTTTAGAATCAAACCAGTGGTTGAATCTGTCAAGTCATTAGTTTGTTAGTTCGACCGGTTCGATAAAATTATTAAAAATTAAAAAAAAAAAGAAAAAGAAAATAGATATTAAAAAACCTCGACTCAACCGTTTCAACCACTAATTCAACTAATTTTTATCTAATTCAATCGGTTTGTACTGACTCTCGATCCAATCGGTTCAATATCATTTTTAGGATCGATAGCCCAATCTAGTTCAAACATCATTACTTCCAACTCATCAAGTTGACATGTATTCTTTATGTTGAAATAAGTGTTTTTTAAGAAAATTTTATATCGGCATTTTAATTGAAATGGTTAACAATGTTAGTTTTTGGACTAATTAATGAAATTATAAAAATCGAGGTCAAACTTTACCAAAATAAAGTGTAAGGACTAAATCCAAAAGTTGATCATAATAAAAGGATCCAAAATAGAATTAAACCAAAAGTTTGGAATTTCCATAGGGTGTGAAATGGTGTATCTCATCTATTATGCATCGCCTCAGATCACATGGTAACGATGCAATGATGATAATAAAAATACGGAGCCAAAATTGTAACAGTCCACTTTCTGTTCTCTTGGTAATAAAAAAAAAGGGAGTAATGAAATCAATTTTATAAAACTATTTTTAAAACTAAAAATGTTGGACTGTAAAAGAAGTGATGAAATTTGAGACATTAATACACATTGGTAGCAAACTCCTATGTTACTGAAGTGTAAGTGCTTGTCCAATGCTGTAAGTAACTTCAACTTCCAACAATAATTTGTGTCTGAAATTTATGCCTCCTCCGGTTTATGCTATCAAGGGTAGGACAAAGAGTGGAATAGTTTAACCCAAAAGGGAGAATAAAAGATAAATAATCCATATTTTATGTTTTGCGGGTCCAGATGATTACACAAATGCCCCTAACCATTTACTTTTTGAGTAAGCAAGTCCCGACTCAATTGAATGGACTTAATTATTTATTTAGGTGCATCTGTTTCTTTTTTGAGATGGGGATGTCCATTTTGTTTATTATATATTCAAACTTTCTCTATATCATATTTATTTGTTTATTCGTATGTACCATTATGTTTCAATGTATCATTTCATATTTATCACTATTTTTTAGAAACATTATATATATATACGATTAAGATTAAATAAATCTTAAATATAAAATACTCATCAACTGCGTGAAATATTCTTTAATAAACTTTACAAATACAATTCATCATTAAAAAAACTAAAAATAAATAAGAAAAAATTTTATTGCATAAATTAAATAATAAGAAACGCATATAACAATCCACAATTCAATAAATCCAAAATAAATAATAAAAATTTTAATTTTAAATTTATTTTTTGTACCCGCCGATACACCATATTCTAGCCAGTATGGGCAAAATCAACTGGTACACACTAATTATACTAACCAGAATTTGTACTGAAATGGAACCTAGAGTGTGTTGTTCCAATTTACTACCAAAACGGAATGTTCCGACCAATACAAACAATATTGGAGTGAAATTGACTACCTCTTATACACTTATAACAACATTTAGATGTTATAAAGAGATAATTGTTGTAAACTTATTTTTCTTTGACTTGTAGAAAATAAAACTATATTTAAATTAAAACTTGCAATTATATTTTTATTTATTATAAATTAAATGAAACTATTTAAATATTAGCATAATTATTTTTAAAAAAACATTTAAAAGTTTTTTTATACAATGCTTAGTATACTTCTAGTCATAACCCCTTCCGACCCGTAAATCAAAAGAAAAACATGTTTCAACGCACTCAAACACACGTCCTCGTGATTGTTACAAGAGCAACAATGCCAACTAACCTAAGGCTCATTCAACCTTTAAAGAAGTTTTTAGTGGTAACTTGTTTGGTAGATTTCATTCCCTTAGTACCAATATAACACTTATATTGATGAAGAATATGATCTATGTTTTGAGTAAGAGGGAAACTCAATAGCTTTCTCTTTAAGGCTACCCAAGAGCTAAATAGTTAAATTTTAATTTATATATTTAATGTCACTTATTAAAGATTATGTTTATTTAATAAAATATAATTAATAGGTTTATTTCTATGGAGTAGCTATAACTTTACTTAAATTTTGAGATAATAAGTTAATATGTATTTCATAATTATGATTGTTTTTGTTATAAGTAAAAAGTTGTTATAAAGGATTAAAATAAAATATTGAAAATCAATTCTACTAAAAATATAGTTGCTATAATGAAATGTTGTTATAGAAAGTGATTGTTATAAAAAGGGTTGAGTGTACAATATACATTGTGTCCTCGATATGTTTCGTAATAACTATGTATCAAATCATAAAGTTTACTCAATCATGTTACACCAATGATGTGAGTGAAAGAAATTATTTTGAGCAAAAAAAATATTTTTTTTTAAATTTATTCAACAATGATCATTTTAGGGCTGGCAGAGGCCCCAAACCCCTAAAATAGAAATTTTAATTTTTAGCCCCTTCATAATTTATAAAATTTTAAATTAGTATATGATAAAATTTTACTTTACCCCCAAAATAATAAAAATTTGATTCAATCCTTTAAAAATTATAAAGACATAAGCTATTAAAATTGTGAAATTGCATATTTGCTATTGTAGAAATTTGGAACTTAATTCTACCCCCCTTAAAAAAAATTTCTGGCTTCAACCCTGGTTCAATCCTTAAGTATAGATAAAAGTGTTAGGATCTAAGGCCCTTAGTGTAGTGATATCATCAAATGTATTTGTAATTTTCTAAACAAGTTGGCTTAATAAAATTTCATCATTTACATTAAATATCTTTTGTACAATGTCCTCAATGATTTTTTGGCACTCAAAGCAAAATTTAAGCAAATATTAGCTCACTGATTATCTAGCGTTTAAAGTGGCATGATGTGGTTGGATCATAATGCGAAAAGACAACTTATATTACTAGATAATCTAAATGGTTCATAGTCTAATTGAATTTAAGCAAGTCGAAAAGACTATTGTGTCATCTATCAAGTCTAAATGGGAGATACCTTGTAAGTTTGCATATTTTTAATTTTAGACTTGCACTTTGTGTGTTCTGCATTTAATAAAGTTATGCATTATGTAACTTCTATGCTAGTTAAGTGTGCATCATAAATAATGACATGCATTATGTAACTCCCATGTTAGTTTAAGTTTGCATCATTAAATTAAGTCTTGCATTAAGTAACGCATTTAGTTTGCATTTCAAATCATGCATTTAAGCATCTTAGTTTAATAAATGAGTTGTTGGACATTTATTCAACTCATCTTAGTTTAATTAATAAGTGTTTTTTTTATTTAACTTTATTTAATAAGTGTTGCTCTTAATTAATTTAGTTACTAGGATTATTTGTTGATGCATGAGTTTAAGTTTATTTATGCTTCTTTAATTAACTAGTTGCTGGAATAATGACTCCAAGAAAATAAATACATAAATGTGGTTGACTGAACTGACAGTATATCGAATAGGACCAAATTAGAAATATCCTAGATCTATTTATGGATTTATTCACTTGTGACATTCATAGTGTGACTTGTATACTTTGATGTATTGAAAGTCTGAGTTCAATTGGTAATAGAGTCAAAAGCTACTACGTTGAATATACACTTCTACATGACATAACTTCACTTACAATAGTGGAATTCATAGCCCAATAAAAGGCAAAAGATATCTTCTCATTGACATTACATGATAAACGGAAAAGTAACGTGACCAAGGGTCATATATCTAGGACAAATGATTTAATTATTATGTGTTAATAATTGACTTTTCCATGAAGGAATATGTAATTGTTACCATGAGATAAAATAACATCACATTTGGTGAGTAGATTTAACCTAAAGAGATTAAGAATATCCTATGAGGGTAACACACATATGACAAGGTCATTGGACGAGCATTTGATAAGTAGTTTTCCTAACGGTATATAATAATGGAGAATTTGGTCATGGTACTTTAATAAAATGACTCCAAACCTAAATAATGTTATAATTAATAAACGAAAAGTCAAAGTTTAATTGCAAATTATTTAAGCCCTAATTATATATGTCTAATTGGTTCCTTCGTTAGTGTAGTACAACTTTGAACGGTTTGCAATTGAATCAATATGATGAACGAATGAAAACTAGTTAAAAAAATAGATCTCATGTATCACTATTCGTAGTGAATAAGTTTTCTCGCCATATGAAAGAGATGACTTAAAGATTAAATTAATTTCTTTGAATTATTAACTAATTGATTGTGATTAAATAATTGAAGTTCAAAATGAAAATTAAATTAAGTCATCATAGTTTAGTGAACAAGCTAATTAAATTCATTTACTCATATATTCTAGTACAATAAAGTCATCATGATTTTAACGAAATTAGAATTAGATTAAAGAAATAATTTGATTAAGAAATTAACTAAATTTATTTTAATTAATTAAATAATATTTTTGAGAAATAGAAAAATAATTATTAGGTTGGTAAATTGTATGAATTGACTTAAAGACTAGATAATATATATAATTAATATACATTACAATAGACAAACCTAGAGGCCCATTTGAGTAGCAAGAGGCAGCAACCCTAATTCCAATAAGGGGATGTCACCGCCCCATGTATTCCTATTAGGGAATATAAATATTTTCCTATTAAAATAATATTATTTATTTAGTGTTTAATCAATTAAGACTCTTCTATTTTTTTCTAAATAGAGACTATTGGCTAGGTAAAAGGTACACCACTTACGCACCAATAGTCTGTCAGAATCTAGTGTGATTTATTTCCCAAACAAATTATATATTTTAAGAGAGTTCATCTTTTGGTTTCTAGCCTTTGAGATTTATTAATATTCCCACCAAATATCAACACAGTATTCATTTTGTATGATCGTTCATGAAATTAGAGCCTGCATTCTAAGCAAATCAAAGTTTGGATTATTGGAAAAAAAAACTGTTTTGGTTAAGGCTTATTGCTTGTTTTAGAAAATTTTCAATTTTCTGCCATACTAAAAAATCAATTTCTAAAATGAAATTTTCCAACAAAAAGTATCATAGAGCCCTCTGTACTAGGAGTTGGATTACATTTTACCTCTTCTATTCAAAAAATAGATAAATTAGTCCTTGTACATTAGATCAAAGAGCAAACTAGTCCTTTTGTTAGAAATTTCATCCATTTTTGCTATTAAATGATGACATGACTGGCAGAGCAACCAAACAATAACATGTTTGTGTGCTATGTGCACCTCATGCTGATGTGGAAAGACTCATTCAAGCAAAATTGATGGATTTTTTAGCAGAAGAAATGGATAGAATTTTTAATAAATTATGAAATTTTTGAAATTTTTTTACATGAAGTGACTAATTCAAGCAACCAAACTGTAACACCCCTAATCCATCACTGTCATCGGATTAGGGTTACAGAATATTATGACACATATCAAATCAAATAACAGTATATAACCATTCAATTATTAATTTAAATATCAAATATTCAAAATCAATCATCATTCATAGGATATATACGAATAAAATCCTTATAACGAGCTTACGGAACCTAAAAATCAATTTAGAAATAATTAGGGACTAATTTGAAATAAAATAAAAAATGTAAAAAAAATTAAAAACAGGGGTCACACAGCTATATGGCCAGGCCATGTGGCTTAGGGACATGGCCATGTGGCTTAGGGACATGGTCGTGTGGCCAAACTATGTACAGTTCGAAAATAGAATCACACGGCTGTGTCGTCAGACCATGTGCCAAACCGCATGTGATTCGAAATAAGGTCACGGCCGTGTGATAGCCTATGTTGTAACAGTTCGTTTTTCAGTAGTGCCAAAAATAGTGGTTTTGGGGCCACCAAATCTGACAAGTAGGTTCGTAAATATTATTATTTAATATTTATGAGTCAAATATGGTTTTAAAAAGGTTTTCGATTTGATAATTTATGTTATATAAGTGATTTATTAAGTTTAAGTAGTAAGACTCTAAGGTCAAGTGGTTTTAAAAAATGAGGTATCAAGACCTCATTTTTATAAATCGAGCCGTAAATATTTTTATAAATATTTACGGAATTCCATTAAGGCGGTATTAAAGTTTCGTTGAAAAATTTTAATGTTTTGATAGTTAATTAAGCGAAAAGGACTAAATCATAAAAGTTGAAAAAGTCAATCGCTATTAGTTTAAAGGTGTTAATTACTTAAAGAATTATAATTGGAAGGCCTTAATGAGTAATTTACCCATACCTAAGATAGTGGGACGGTGGATGCGTTAATTTCTTTTAATTTTATAAGTTTTATAAGTTATTTTATTATTAAAGCAATGAATAAAGGTTAAATTAATAATAAAAATAAGAAAATAGAAGTTTCTTCTTCATTTTGGCTTGTTCATCACTGAAATACACCATAGGAAAAGCTTCAAGCTTCGGTTCTTCTTGAATGATGCATGGTAAGCTATTTTTCATCTATTTTTAATAATTTTTATGTTTTTGATATCATTGCAACTAGGTCCAGCTAACATGTACGTTCGATTTTGAAACTGTTAAATATTGTGAATGTTTCCATTGATGAATCTAGTGATTTTTATGTTGAATGATGAAATTTAAATATTAGTTTTTATTTAAAAGTATTTTGTTAAGTAATTTTGATGAATTTTTTAATTAGGGACTAAATTGTTAAAATAATAAAAGTACAAGGATTTTATGTGAAATTGTTGCAAAAATGGCCTAATATGGAGGCTATGAATATTTTTCTAGTGTAAAATTTCAATAAAAATGGTTAATTTGCATGTTTTAGGCTCAGGGACTAAATTGAATAAAAATAAAATGTTAGGGGTAATTTTGTAAAAATTTCAAAATGACTAAATTGCATAAAATACATTGTTTTATTGTCTAAATTAATAGATTGAATAAAATTATTAACTTAGATCAAGATCGAGTGGAAAGTCGAGGAGAATGGAAAATTACCAAAATGCCCCATGAACTTTGTCATTTCTGCAATTTAGCCAGGTAAGTTTGTAACTTGGTGAGTAAAATTAATTAATGTTTCGATAAATTATTATCTATTTGTGTATATATGTGAATCAAATTTGTTAGCTTGAAAGGAAACGAATAAAACCAAGGTTGAAAGGCACTATGGC
Organism: Gossypium hirsutum; assembly: GCF_007990345.1. Lineage (NCBI taxonomy): Eukaryota > Viridiplantae > Streptophyta > Magnoliopsida > Malvales > Malvaceae > Gossypium > Gossypium hirsutum. The sequence continues at coordinate 48,930,105 of NC_053440.1, forward strand.
AAACAACATAAAAATGTACAAGACTATGGTTAGACCATGACAATGTTTACATAAGACCATAGGCTAGGCTATGGCAGTTTTTTAGACACAAGACCATGGTTGGACCATGGCAATGTTTACATAATACCATAGGCTGGGCTATGGCATTTTTTTTAGACGCAAGACCATGGTTGGACCATTGCAATGTTTACGTAAGACCATAGTTGGGCTATGACAGTTTTTCAGACGTAAGACCATGGTTGGACCATGACAGTGTATATATTATATGTAAGACCATAGCTGGGCTATGTCATTCTAATGGTAAGACCATAACCGGGTTATGGCACTATGAGCGTAAGACCATGGCAATACCGTGGCAGTGCACATGTAATACCATAGTTGGACTATGGCACAATATGAAGTGTGTACCGAGGTTTCAATCATATTTACAGCGTTCATCGAATATAAAAAAAGAAGGTTTCGACCATCGTTTAGCACACTTTGTGTAAGCTTCGGTAAGGGTTCCGATTGATTTCATCACGACAATTTATCGAAAGGTATGATGTATCGATGATTAAAGTATGATTTAAGTGATGTTATGTTTATGTACCATATGATGATATTGTTAAGTTATGTGTTTAATCACTAGCTTGTGGCTATGGTTAATGTTATGTGTTATGCAAATGAAATGGTAAGTGTTCAATATGAACCAAGACATGTATGTATGAAAGACTTTGAAATGGTGAGCTACATGAAAAATATGTTATGTTGAGATGGATGATAAATCCAATTGAATCATGCTCAAGTATAATGATTATCCATGTCAAATTCATATGAATCATGTTTAAATGAATTAACATGTGTTGTTGATGTGCTTAGGCTTGTGCCAAGTTTGTGGATATGATTGATGTTTATGATTATGCTTGTACTATGCATATGAAACGATAAGAAAAGGGAATGAAACGATAAGTACATAATTGGGATGTGTTATGATGTTAATAAAGGTTTAATGTGATAAATGATGTAATTGCATGTGAGCAAATTGTTTATGCTATCGATGAATCTACCTATGTCATGGATAAATACACTAAATCAGGAATTAATAATGTTGTTTAGGCTTATGATAAGCATTGGTAACGGAATGGAAAGTAAGTAAATAAAAAGATATATGATCTTATAAAAGTGTTGATGATTATATATTATGTTTCATGAAATCCTATCATGTTATGAATGGTCAATGAATATGCGACATTAATGGACTTATTCATTTGTGAGTTGATGATTATAGTTTGATAAGTCTTGAGGCATTGTTATAGGTTTATATTTAACCTATAATGTTCATTATTGAAATAGAATGCTCTTACAAGTTTATACGAACTTACTAAGCATTCATTGCTTACATAGTTATTTTCCTTTACTTTACAGATTATCAGAAGCTTGATCGGGTTAGAAGCTAGTCGGAGATCCATCACACTATCCATCAATTTTATCGGTAGATTTTGATGCTTTGGTCGTGGTTATAATGGCATGTATAGGTGGACTATGTCTAATGTTTAGTTGATGACATTGGCATGTAATATTGCTATGAATTTGTAAAACTTATGTTATTTTGATGCCTTGATGGTTGGTGTGCTTTTGGCACTTTGATGTTTAATGGTTGGTGTTTATATGATCAAATTAATGCATAGTTTTTATGGCCAAAGTGGTAAACGTTGGCATGTTTGCAAAATGATCATTTAGGGCATGATTTGATATGGAACTTAGTCAAGTATAATTGGTTGAATTATGACTCATTTGGTATGTTTGAATGTGAATTTGGCTTGTGGTCAATTATGGTATAACTTGATATGAAATTAAGTTAAATATATATATGGATGAGTTATGGTCACATATATATTTAAGTTAGGTATATGCGTATTTAAGATGCATGTAAATAATTATTCAAATGATAAGTTATATTCACATGGTATAAGCCAAGTATGGTATGCTTAAATATGCACATGTTTAGGTATGTTTGGAATGATCATGTTTGGTATGTTTATATAAGTCTAAGTGGAGTTATGCTTTTAGGTAAATATAATCTAATTGTAATAGTATAAATGTGGTCAATCTACGATGAGTTTTGAAATGGAAAATGAATTAAGTGTTGATAAATGGAATGTGTGAAGTACATATATATGTTTAGATAAATTGTATGTTTACATTTAAGGTGCCTATATGGCATATTGGTTGTAAGGATAAATGACCTAATAAATGGGTTTTAATATGCATGCTTTGGTATGTTTAAAAGCTTGATTATATGTGCAAATGTCTTGTAGGTGTGAGCTTGAAATGGGTGAAAGGAATGGCTTGAAATTGGTCCATTTCTTGTCCACACGGCCTAAGACACGGGCATGTGTCTCAACCGTGTGTGACACACGACCATGCGACACAACCGTGTGTCCCCTATAGGTTTTTAAATGTTACATTTTAAGAGTTACACGGCCTAGCACACGGACGTGTGGCTTGGCCGTGTGACCCAAGTCAGAGAGTTACACGAGCACGGACACAGACTGGGACACAGCCGTGTGTCATTACTTCGAATGCCCACACAACCTGAGACATAGGCGTGTGTCTCAGCCATGTGAGTCACATGGCCTGGCCACACGGCTGTGTGACCCCTACAATGTGAATTTTTCCATCTTTTTCCAAGAATTTTTAAATGTTTTTGATTTAGTCTTGAATCATTTTTAAAGTGTTTCTAAGGCCTCAAGGGCTAGAAAAGGGATGTTATGTATGTGTTTGATTAGATTTTGCAATGATTATGAAATGTTGGAAATGAATGATTTGAGTTATGTTTTTACAGTAATGCCCTGTAACCTTATCCCATCGACGGATACAGATTAGGGGTGTTACATATGTCCCAGGCCGTGTGCACCTAAAAAAGACTTCCAAAACAAGCCAAAACAATACACATTCCTTAGGTGCTAATCCAAACCAAAATCATCCATTCACGTGCCTTCAAAACACATTCAAACAAGCTTAAAACATACCAAAACATCCAACCGAAGTGCCTAACCAATATGCCCTCATTGGCACCACATATAATCAACATTTATCAATCAATCAATTCATCCATTCTAGCACTCTAACTATCATTAAGTACACCAAACTTATTACAATATAATCATCCAATAATACCATTCAAACATGACTTATAATTACACATTACCAAGATACCAAATATGCAATACATATACCAACTTTTCACATAAGTTCACTTACAACTAAAATACCAAAACATGTTCAACATTTGCAAAATAAGTATCATATATACATGCCACAAGTTGTAACAACCCGATTTTTAGTGGTGTAGGAAATAGTGGTTCGAGGCCACTAAATTCGATGAGTAAGTTCGTAAATATTTACGAAGCTAGTTGTGTAGTTAATTAGTTTTTGATTAGGTGAGTTTGACTTAATTAAGGTTAACTAGATAAAAGGACTAAATTAAATTGATTGTGAAAGTTTAATTATGAAATAGAAAAAAATCAAGGGACTAAATTAGTAAATAAACCAAAAATGTGACACTTGTGTAGTAATAATAAAATACATGTGTAATAAAATATATACATACATTTGTAATAATATGTATAATTTACTTATTATTTAAGTATAATATATTTTAGATTAAAATATTATTATATTATTATATATATAAAATAAAAGAAAGAAAAGAAATAAGAAAGAAACAAAAAGCTTAAAACGAAACAGAGAATAAAAGAGGAAAGAAAGAAAAGGGAAAATTAGGGTTTTAGAGTTCCAAGCTCAATTGGTAAGTCAATTTAGTCCATATTCTTATAATTTTTGAGTTTTTGGAATCCCAGAACAAATTACTACTTGATTTAAGTTGAAAATTTTGAAAGTTAGTAAATTTTTAGATGTTGTTCATGATGAATTAATTGATGAATTAGGGGTTAAATTGATTGAATTTCAAGTTAGAAGATAGTAAAGGGTTGGTTTGTAAAATAAAACATAAGTTTTGAATAGTAGGGACTAAATTGAGAGAATTTCAAAATTAGGGATTTATGGTGAAATTGGAGATTTAAATTAGTTTAAAGTGGGAATGGAATGAAAATATGAAATTAGTTTTGAGAATAAAAGTTAGCTCGTTTAGGGACTAAATTGGAATTTAGGCAAATATTGAGGAAAAATTGAAATATTTAATGTGAGATTGAATGGTGTTCTATTGATGATTTTTAATTATTTTAATTTCGTAGCTAGTGTTGTACCGGAATTCTCGACTAAAAAGGGGAAAAATATAGTTGACGAAGAATAGCTCGGAATTCCTGGTTTGTATTTCTATAATCCGAATCTAATTATTAATTGTTGTATTTTGATTAAATGTTATAGTAAGTGATTGAGAGGTGAGAATTATTGTGTTTTACAATTGAAATGGATTGTCTTGATATGTGATGAAATTATATTGGTTGAATTGAATTGGAATATATATATTATGAATATATATATATATGTGTAAATGTGAAATTGTGCAAATATGATAATTGGATTATTTTTTATATGTATAAAATTCAGTTTTAATGCCCAAGTAGATGGAATTTAGAACTACTGGGATATTAGTGGCATGCCATTAAGGAACTTTAGTGTGCTCTCTGATTTTTAGCACGTTAGTGCTCTCTGATTATTAGCACGTTAGTGCTCTCTGATTACTAGCACGTTAATACTCTCCGTTTAGCACATCTGTGCTCTCTGTATAGCACTTTAGTGCTCTCTGTTCATTAGTGCATAATAATGCGCCTTTGTATTTGTTCCGTATATCCGGACTGTTCTATAAAATCTACTTTGGGCTAAGAATATGAGATAGTAAACTGAAAATAGAATGTGAAATATGTTGTAAATACATGGAATACACGAGTTATATATTCATAAATTGATTGTGGAATGGATAGTGTCATTGTTTAAATGATACGTGAATAAATTATGGAAATGTGTTATATATAGCAAGTGATGACAATTGACTATTGTGTGATTTTAAATGTTCAATTGTGCTTAACATTTTATTATACATATTTTATTGTTTTATTTTTTTTAATTCGAATTATAGAAATACACTGAGTTTTTACTCAGTGTACGGTTTTGTTTTCCGTGCACAGGTTAATTACTTAAGTTTGATCGCTGATTCAGCATCCAACAACGATCTCGAACTCAAATATGGTGATGTTTATTTCTTTGTGTCGGCATGTACCTAGAGTGTTTAAATATTAGTTATTTTGTGGTTTGATTGTAAATGAAATTATAAGATCTATTTTGGAGAGTTTATAATTTGGATTAAAATGATGCTTTGATGACTTGTTTTGATGATATAAAATATTTGAGATTTCTGTCTGTTTGATCTGTAATCTCTGGTAATGTTCCGTAACCCAATTTCGGCGAGGGATGTAGGTTAGGGGTGTTACACAAGTAACCATAAATTGAAACTTCAAAATCTACCGATGTCAAAAGATGGTAGGTGTGTGCTTCGTTAATCCCATTGACACGCTCTGGGTATCCAAAATCTACAGAACATATTAACAGAAATAAGGATATAAATACTTAATAAGTTCATACAATTCAACTCAACAACTTACCTTAATTATTTAATAGTTAATTGAAAATAACCACTTAAAGTATTAACCTTATTACAACATAATTCAACCATTTCGAGTTAATAACTAATAAACATAAAGATATTCAGAGTTCATATTTTGTCCACTTTAAAGAAACAACTTCACACTGTACATCCTTTTATATTTTTCCGATGGAACTTTGTAAAATAACTCAATTTACAAATGCGAGAAACATATGATGCTCGTTTGAGCTATTCATATACAGAAATATATGTGACAGGTTACTCACCCGGGATAAACCAGTGACATCACAGAAAAATAGCCAAGTTAGGGCTATAAATACATGTAAGGTTACCAATCCAAGCTAAACCTTTAAAATGACAAAAAATTACCAGTCCAGACTAAATATGTGTCACATGTATATCCAAGTCCGCAACAAATGCTGGAACTCGGTCCAGAATGGAAATCATTCAGAAATCTCGTGTATGAGACTTCTACTCAATCCATCAAATTATCTCAGAAATTCAATTTATTACCACATATTCCGATTTCCATTTCAGTAGTGTATACATGAATAATCATCAACATTTAATAACAAATCATAATCATAGAAGATAGTATGAACTTACCTGTCAAATGATTCAACTATCAAGGACTAATCAACAATTTTTCCTTTTCCTTGTACGTCCTCCGACCATTGAGATTCTTGATCTAAAGTATAGTTTAATTTAATTAAATCAATTCACATGGCATAAACAATCAAATTTATACATTTAAACCCCTTTCATTCATATTTTACAAATTTACCCCTAAACTTTACCCTTTATACAATTTAATCCCTAAACTCAAAACTTCCAAAATTCTCCCAATTAGACCCAATCCAAGTTTAATCGAATTATTTAGGGGCTATGTTCAGACCATAACTTTTTAAATTTCACAAAAGTTCCACGCATAATTTAATATTTCATCAATTTAATCATTTTACTAAAAACTAACCAAAATCACATTACTAAAATGATTCAAACACATCAATAAGCTCTAAACCAAACCACTTAACATCACAACATTCAAAAATCAAACATGGTAAACTTATGAAAATTTGACAGTTCCACAAATTAGTCCTCGAATTACTAGATTAAGTTGCAACGAACTCAAAAACATAAAAATCATGAAAAACAGGTTGAAAAAAAATACTCACATGCAATAGCAATAAGCTTGGCCGAATGCTCCCCTAAATTTCCATGGTGATTTCTGTTCCAAACAAAACAAAATGGGGAAGACAATGACTTTGTTTTACTTAGTTTATGGTTAATTATTTATTTACCATTTTACCCTTTAATAATTATTCAAATTTCAATCCAAATCACCCTTAAATCGTCCACTCATATTAGTTATATTCTAATTACCAATTAAAGCCTTGAAATTATAATTCCATACTCATTAAACACAATTAACTAGTAGCATTAAAGTTTTGCAGCTTTTTTTATTCAGTCTTTTTTATTTAATTAACTATCTAAATGATAAAATTACTAGCCAAATTTTAATATGACATTACAGAAACTCTATTAATATTAAATATATAATAACTACTGACTCACTAGTCGGAATCGTAGTCTCATAACCACTGTTCCCGAGACCACTAAAAATGAGATGTTACACAAATAGCGACACGCCATCACTTAACAGTAGAAATGGATGAAATTTTGAACAAAAGAGCCTATTTCCTCTTTGATATAACGTACATGGACTAATTTTTCTATTTTCTAGTAGAGGGGGCAAAATACAATCTAATTTCTAATATAATGGCCTTCATAATACTTTTACATTAGATATACCATTTTAGTTCATTTATTTAAATATTATATAGAATGATGAAAAGATAAAAATTACCGTCTAATAAGTTTTGACTAATATTAGTTATCATTTAAAAAGAAAATGGTAAATAAGTCTTTTCCAAACTGAATTGGTACCCAATTAACCCATTATGTCAACTCAATCAAAAGCTTTATAATAAGTATAGATATTTTGTTTTAATTCACATTTCGACTTTAGTCAATATTGATTCGTACTGATAAATGTAAAATTTTGATATTTATACATTAATTTTTAATATTTTTTATCTTAATTATTTTTTTATAGTTACATTTTGTAATAACTCGTTTTTTAATGGTGTTAGAAACGATGGATTCGGAACCCCATTTCCAATACTCGAGGTTAGTATAATGTTTAGTTTGTTCTTCTTCTTCTTCAACCTCACAAACCAAAGAAGAAAATTTTAGGGTTTGAGCTTTTAAACTTTCGGCATTAATTAGGTAAGTTCAATTTAGTCATTTTTTGTAATTTTTATATTTTTGAGGTCTTGGGAGCTTGATTTAGCTGACCTGTGTACCAATTTACAAAATTTCTATTTTCCATTGATGAATGCTTAATGAAATTGGTGTTAATTTGATAGATTTTAAGCTTAGAAGTGAAAAGGAACTAGTTTGTAAAGTTTAATTGCTAGTTTTTGAACATAGGGACTAAAGTACATGAATTTTGAAATTGGTGTAATATTTCTATAATTATTGTTAATAGAGGGTTATAAAAGGATGTAATTGTAAGATCGATGCTCAAATTTGAAAGTTATGGTAATTTTGATTTTAGGGACTAAATTGAATAAAATATGAAATTGTAGGAAACATTTAAAAAATGGAATTGAACTTTCATATGCATATAATAGGATGATATAAAATATTTGGAATTGATAAATTGAAATTAATTATCATATAGATCAAGAATTGAAGCAAACAAAGGAAAATCAAAGAAAAGGTAAAATTATAGATTAGTCCTCGATGTTTTGTTTGTTGCTGTTTTTATCAGGTAAGCTCATATGGTGTGTTGTGTTTAAATTTTTATGTATTTAAAATTATAAATATATATATGTTTAATTAAAATTGTGATTTATTACAATTTCGTATAGAAGGTGATATTTGGACTAAATTGTAAAGAAATAAACCTGAACTTATATGTTGAAAGTTACCCTAGTGAAACTTTGTAAATGTCTCATACACATGGATACAGATTGATTACCGATGATTACCGAGATCTAACATTTTTTGTGGACTCGAACATTCATATGACACTGGTTTAGTTCAGACGAGTAACTTGATATCATTTTAAAGGTTTAACCAGGACGAGTAACCTGACATGAATATATGTTCAGCTCAAACGAGCAACAGATGTGATTAGTACCTGTGTAATTGAGTTCATTACTAAATTTCATTGGGCAATACTAGTAATAAAAAATGAGAAAATAAGATGACATGAAATGTATTTGATGTTCAATATGATATTAGTGAATGAATTAAATATGAAGTCTTGATATACATGTGTGATTATTTTAAATGCTATATATTGATATGTTGTCAGTATGGTATATTACATGATTGATTATGAACTAAAGCTTACCTTGTTGTTATGATTGGTTGTGTTAGGCAAACTTTTTCAAGTTAATTAGTTTGATTTGTTAAATTTTTAAATTGTAAATCGAGGTAATTTTATCGTTTTAATACTTATGAACTTACTAAGTATTCGAAATGCTTACCAAGTTGTTTTCCCTTTTCTTGTAGATTTTCAATTTGCGGAACATACCGATCAAATCGTCTCGAAGCTCACACTATCTAACTTTTGGCTTGGTAGTCTTTTAATCATTTTTGGCTTCGGTTATATGACATGTACATAGGTGCTTATATGTTTGTTAAATTATGGTTAATAGTTTAGTTTAAACGTTGGTTAATGTTGAATTTGGTATGTGAATGTTCATATATACATAAGTGTATGTTTTGGCAATGTGGTAAACCTTATATATGTCACCTGAATGACAATTTTAAATATGAAATGGTATGGTAAATGATGGATTGGAATGACCTAAGATGATATGGAATAAATTGAACTTATAATAGTTGATTTGGTTTTGATTTTGGTTTTGTTATATACTGGTATAAGTGTGCAATTAGGCACCATTTGGGTAAGTTGAAAAGTTGGCATGAAATAGGTTCCAAAATGCAAATTTTTGACATTTTGGCTCAAAGGTATCGATATCTTAGAAAGTGGTGTCGATACATTGGTGATTTTTCTTAAATTTTCAAACATCGAACTTAAAAATGGTATCAATACAGAGATAATGTATTAATACTTTGACAAGGGTATTGGTACTTTATGTCTGGTATCAATATATTTGTTTTAATTCAAATAATTTTGAAATATCAAAAGCCAAAAAGGTATTGGTACTTTCATGGGGTATCGATAACTATTCTAAAAACTTTGAAAACATTGCAAATTTGTCATTTTTCATGCTCGGGTCTATAAAAGAGTTTTTGTAAGCTCAATTTAAACTCGAATTTATATGTATATCATAAAATGAATGTGTTTAAGACATGATGGGATGTTTAAATGATTTATTTATATTTTTTTACCGTAGTTGCTCTAACAACGACTGTAGCATCCTGTAACTCAGACTCAGGTATTAGGTCGGACGAAGGGTGTTACACACTTATTATACCCTTATGCAATAATGACTCCCTCTCCCTTAAGAATGAACCCCACACCATTATAAATAACATAATAGGCTATGTTTTAGCATCATTGCCATGGTCCCATTAAGGACAATCCTCAATTCGATTTCAAACTCATTTAATTATCCCAACTCCCTAAGTTCATCAACCTCATGATAGTCCTATTCAATCTACTCTCCAGACTAAAGGGTCAAATCCAACCCACCATTGAAACATGCCTAAGATTGGACTTTACAAGAAGACCATAATAAAATGATGGCTTATTCTAAGCCTTCTCTATCTATAAATTTTTTTCCAAGAAGAATGACAAGCAAGCTAACAAGGAAAAAAAATTGCTTATGAACAATTCTATATTTTTCAATCATTATCCTTAGTGGATTTCCACACTTGAACTGCCCTCATCCTAGCAGTCCTCTACACCTCAAAGATGTGAACCACATGTATACTAACAGCTCTCCATGGTACAAACCGCCATTCAAGCCACCATTATATTTTGTGTTGAAACAACACAAAACATAAATATAATAATAAATCGATTTATTGAACTTAATTAATTGTTGAGGAATTTCGAATTCTTTAGGAGAAACCTATAAAGTGTTGTCTGCTTGGAGTTGGAGAATTTTTCAACAAGTTCAATATTGTCTCTAGTAAGGGGTAGGAAACCCGTTAACAAAAATACGTATTTTTTGTTGAGGAATTCTACATTCCTTCTAGAGAAGTCTATAAAATGTTTATCTCAAGTGGTAGAATTCTCACTCATAAGAGCCCTATATGTTATACGACATAAGTTCGAGTCCAACCATGCGCAATGTGCATGGTTTGCCTTCTCATACACTTGATGAGACATTTCCACTATGTGAACTAGACGCCTCTTCAAGCCTTCGGTAGAGTTGAGAAACAAAACTTCTATTGGGGGAAATGACAAACTTGTTGAGGTGTCACCAGATCTGAATGAACGACATTCACAGACTACTCTCAAAGGAGTCAAAATTTCCTCAACAAAAAATGGTAGCATTCTCACCCATAAGACCAATGAACAAATTTTAGTAAACATGTAATTGTTTTCTATTTATTTGAACAATGAACAAATAAATAAATTTAATTTCACATTTCACTATTATGTCTTTTGTATTTTCTGTCTTTTATATTTTACATACATGCAAAATTGTGACAGGCAAATATTAGCTGATTCATTGTCTAAAGTTTAAACTGAAGATAAGTGGCATTGTAAGAACATTTACATTGCGAGAAAGACAACTTACTTTAGTAGATAATCTAAATGAGTCTGTAATCCCAAAAAAGAATTAAAGTAAGCATTTGATTCAAATACTGAGAAGGGTTATTATGTCATCCACAATTCTAATTGGGGAGATGATTAGTCTTGGCTATCGGAGCAGTTGACTACACGAGTAGAAACATAAATGTATTCATTGGTAGAATGATACATTGGACTAGACCCAAGATGAAATAATTCTGAATCTGTTTGTGAATTAATTTACTTGTGACGTTCATGGTATGGTTTACCTAAATCTAAGTTAGTCATTGACCATGCGTATGCAGCTCATGTGCTTTGATATAAGTGGAGGCTTATGCTCTAAAGATGATCGAGCCCATAGCCAGTATGTTGGGTACATGACTTGTATATGGTATGGCTTTACTAGTAACAGTGGAATTCATAGCTCAATTAAAGAGTTAATGATACCCTTTCATTGGCATTGTGTGGATTGATAAATATGGAACGTGACCACGAGTTGCTTGTTCTCGAACGAGCAATTTATCACAGTCTTTTGTTGACAATGATCATATTAATCATTAAGAAGACACAATGGTGACAATGAGATAAAATAGGATTGTATTGAGTGAACGAATTTAACTCAAAGGATTCAATGATATCATATGAGGGTAACACACACATGACAAGGTCATTGGACAAAACTGTTGGATGAATTGCTTTTGTAAAGAGTATACAATAAGGAGTTTTCAATCATGGTACTTCTTGTGGACTAACTCCATGATTAAGTAATTGCGAATTATCGGATTGATGTTTCTAGTCATAATTACAATAACTATAGCCTAATTGTATATGTCTGATTGGTCCCTTCGCTAGCTCAACAAAAGCTCGATCGGACTGCATTTGAATTAGAAGAAAATTCTACGACTTTGGAAATAATTTAATTGAGTCGATTTATTCGATGTGGAATTAAATTAGGTGGTGGTGAGAATTGTTCAATTAGAGAATTTGATTAAAGATTTTTCTTTAAAAAATTAATTTGGAAAATCTAAGTGATTTTTGGAAAAATTAATTTTGATAAAATAAAATTAAATTAATCAAATTAATTAAAATTAATATGATATTTTTGAAAATTAATTTTCAAGTTAAACAATTGGTCCAATGGGTAATTGAACTTAAAAATTAGACCTGAGATTGTAAATTGGGTCCGGGAGCCCAAAATCGAGACCAATACCCAAAAACTGGTCGAATCGGGCCAACGGTCCAACTAGTGGCTCTACTGGACCGGTCAGTTCGTCACTGACCCAGATCGAACTGTTAGTAGCCGAATCGGCTTGGGGTGCCGTAAGGGTGTTGCACCTGCATCACCTGATGCGAAGGTATCGATGATTGCAACGATGGCGTTCCAGTGACAGGCGGCGATTGGTCTGCAGTGGTTGAGTAGTGGAAGAGTTACACTCCTACTGAAACTCTACTAGAGAATTTGATTTCAAATTAACTATTTAAAAAATAATAGTATTTTAATAGTTTAATATTAAATTAAATTTAGTACTTATTTTAATAGGATTTATTAATTTAATATTATAGTTATTATCTTAATATTAAATTTAATTTAATGTTTATCTTGTAGATAAACATTCTATTATTTTAAAAAGATTTAATATTTAATTTAATTTAATATTAAAGTGATTAAGTTTAATTATAGTTGAACTTTCTAAACACTCCCTATATAAAGAGAGCGTTGGGTCATTATTTGACACACTTAAATTTAAGAGAAAATTTTTAGAGATATTTTTCTGATGTACAATTTGACCCAAAAGTTTAGAGAAATTACGAAATTACCCTACTAGTATTTTTTGTGAAAAATTTTCTGATTCGAAGAGAGCCCACACTTGGAGAACGTGAGCTTGGGGATAGCATAGAAGACTACTCAGTCGAAGCGCTCATCCTAGACGAATCGAAAAAGGAAAATTTTGATTAAGTGTTTATTACTTTAGATATCACAATCAAGATCTTGTTTTGAAAAAATTTAAAATTCCAATTTTCCCTTAAATTTACTTTCTACTATGTTTTCTAAACACATTTTTTCCAACATATAGGGCATAGTTCAAGTTCGACCATATGTAGCACGCATGGTTTACCTTCTCATACACTTAAGGAGACACTCCACTTTATGAACTTAATGCCTCTTCAAGCCCTTGGTAAAGCTGAGAGACAAAACTTTCATAGGAGACAATGCAAAACTTGTTAAGGGGTCGTTAGATTCAAACAAACAACATTTTGTAGGCTTCTCTTTAAAAAGTAAAAAACCCCTCAACAAAATAAATAGAAAAGACACCTATACTGATAGTACAAAAAAATAAAAATAAAAAATCTCAACTAATATAATACTGATAATCTTAATTTAGATTCTTTATCCATTCTTAACTAATTGTAATAAGTTGAGGATATTATGAGCCTTAGTTCACTGGAATTTTAATTCTTTAAAAGTTTACAACAGTATTGATTTTAAAAAGGTACCAAAATAGAATTGTATTATCTAGTTAAATTGGCGGTACAACCGATTTAATTAGTGACATATAATTGGAAAAAAACAATTTCTAGTAAAAAATAAAAAAAAAATATTTATGATTTTGGTTTTTTATTTTTCAATAAACAAAATTTTGAATTTTTTTATTATGTCCTGATTTTTTCTTTTTAATATTTTAATTATCAAAAATTTATTTTTATTTTTATTTTTTTAAAATGGTTGAACCGAAAGCTGAAGATTCAGTTTATTAATTTTCCAATTTAATTCTTACAACATTGGACGTTATCTTAATTAATAGGTGAATGTAACTGACAAATTCATCTAGTAAATGATGAGAGCAAATTGATTCGTCTTCTATTAAATGAATTAATTTAGGTTTTACATTATTTTAAATAAGACTAAATTTCAATAGATTTAACATTTGTTATTTAATAGTGTCAAGCTCATCATTGTAGAAGAAATATTTTATGTGGAGTTGATCTATAAGTTTAAAAATTATTTTTATATCATTTTTTAAATTGCGAGTGTCAACTCTGATTAAATTTGATCTTTTAAATATTTTTAATAATATAAAAATTAAATTAATTAAATTTAACTTTTTAAATTTTTTAATAATTGATTAAATTTGACTTTTTTTTAATCTTTTTAATGATATAAAAATTAAATCCATCCATTTAATCAATCCCTTAACTTTCACCTTAATTAAACCTAACCGTAAGCAGTGAATCTACGTTAAAGTTTGGAGCTGAAGAGGCCAGTACGTACTTCAATTGTTAGATAACACGACAAGCGGCCCAAAAGAAAACACAAGACAAGTTCATGTCAGCACTCATCTCAACAGCAAGCACGTTTGGTTTTGCGGGGAGAGCCGTTCCGAAATCCTATTGGCCAGAGCACGTGCTATCACATCAAAACGCCACGTGTACCTAACGGCCTCAGCATTCCTTTAACCATCCTGCCTTCCCCAACTCTACTTCTTGCTCCCTGTTTCTTCTTACAATCCCACATTTCGCTTCAAAGATCAAGATTCGCAACTCAAGAAAACAAAATCTTTAGCCGTGTTTCAGTTCTTGCGAATATGAAAACTCGACCGCCATTACTATTTGCTTTTCTGTTAACGTTATTGGTTTTACACGCGGAAGCCAAATCCATTGATCCTTACAAGGTTAGTAGCTTTGCTCCCTTCTTTATTTTTTATTTTTCACATGTTATGTGATCTACCAGTCGTCTTTTCAAAATAAAGATTAGAAACATTTAGATATGGAGACTGAATTGTTGTAGAGATTTAGCAAGAATTTATTATTTCCGTTAGAAATCATATAGGAGATTACAATCTTGAGTCGAAAGCTTTAGTGATTCGTTGAGGACATCAAGGATAAAAGCTTGAGCCCTCGATGAGAGTGACAAGAATAAGTAGCAACTTCACAGATTTGGGAATTGCAGTTTGATTTTTTTGGGGCCAAAAAGTTTCTAAAGAAGTTACTTGATGCTTAGGTACTAGGCGTGGAGAAAAGCGCGAGCCAACGAGAGGTTCAGAAAGCTTTTCACAAGTATGTTTTTCTCTGAATTTATCATCTGTTTATAAGTTTTTTGAATTACATTCCTCGGTGGACTAGGTTATGAACTAATCCTTCACTCGTTCTTGATATGGTCATGATTTCGTAATACACATTATTTGAATGGTAGCCCTAATCAAATTGCACTGCACAATAAAGATCCACAAGTTCCATATTAGGCTCCCAATAAATCTGGAATGAATCAAATACTTTTTTTTTTTCTGTTGAATAAGAAATGCTGAACTTGTGATATTAACTATTCACTTTCCTTATTCTTTCTTTCGAATCATATTTCTTTTGTCAGCTTGAAATGTTTATCATTACCGTTCTTGTTATGGTGTTTTTTGAGAATCTTGTAGGTTAATAATACATGCATGCTTATGCATATGCATATACATATACATATGCCTAGAGAATCATGTAACGGCCTACTTGTTTTGCTTGAATTGTACTTAATAGGCTCTCCCTTAAATACCACCCTGACAAGAATAAAAGTAAAGGAGCACAAGAGAAGTTTGCTGAGATCAACAACGGTATTTCCAGCTTCTTACATATTGTTCTTCTTTGTTTCGTATACATATTCTTTAATTCATTCTCTTTTTCTCCCTTGGATTATGAAATAAGGTCTTTGTCTGCTAAATGATCTGATTCATCCTTGTTTGATCAGCGTACGACATTTAATCAGACGAGGAAAAGAGAAAAAACTATGATATGTATGGGGATGAAAAAGGTGGGCCTGGACAAAGTGGGTTTACATCTGGACCAGGTGGATGGCAGCATATGGGTGGGGACGGAAGTTCCCAAACTTTCTCATTTTCCTTTGGCGGCCCTAGTGGATCACGCTTCTTTGGTGGATCAAGTTTCTTTGGCTTTGATTATAATGATGTTGCGGAAGCGACGATAATATTAATAACAATATTATCAGAAATATTTAGATAATTATTATGCCAACAATTATACTAAGAAAATTCCCAGTTAAATTGGAGGGGTCACAATGGTCCCGCTTAAAACCCAACAACTAGACAGAACTCACTTAGATATTTATAGCAATAATAACTAAATAAATATAACCAACATAAAGCTATTAAATATAAGCAAACAAATAAGAAATAAAATACCAGAGATTTAACGAGGTTCGGCCAATTTAGCTTACGTCCTCGGACACTACCAAATCAATATTTCTTCTAGAAATATTACAAAGGAGAAGATTTTGGGATGATACAACCAAAGGGGGAGGGGTTCTATATATAACAAACCAAACCCCCTCCCTTTCTATCTTTTCCTAATGTGGGATATTGCCAATATTCAACAAATCTCCACCTTGGCGATATTCCACATCTTCGAACATCTTCTCATAACACTAACTTCAATAGTGTCTTCAAATTTGCAACCAATCGCCTTCTTCCCTTTTGGTAGTTGTGCCAGCTTCCACGTCTTGTTTTTCTCTAGAGATTGCATTTCCTCTTCCATTGCACCTAACCATCTATTATTCTCTAAACTCTGAATGGCTTCGGTGTAAGTGGATGGAATATTATCAACAACTGGAAGTGCATAAGCTACCATGTCAGTGAAACGAGCTGGTTTCTGAATTTCTCGTCTCTGCCTTCTGACTGCAATTGGCTCTGATTGCTGTTGAGGTTCTTGGGTAGAAACCTCTTCCTCATCTGACTCTGCATCTGCCAATGAAGAATCACTAGTGGTACCTTCTGCTGGAATTACCACACTCTGCTCAAACTCCACCTGCTGCGGAGTACACTCCACCTGCTGCGAAGTACTACTCACTCCTTCTGGATTTACCTTATTCAACATGGCAGATTCATGAAAGGTAACATCCCTACTGATTATCGTCTTCTTTGCCTCTAGACACCACAAACGATATCCCTTAACACCAGCATTGAAGCCCATGAATAGAGCCTTCTTTGCTCTTGGATCTAACTTTGATTCTTTCACATGATAATATGCAATAGAACCAAAAATGCGCAAGGTGTCATAATCAGTAGCAGGTTTTCCATACCATTTCTCCAAAGGAGTCTTGCCATTTATAGCAGATGATGGCAAATGATTGATGAGATGTTGAGCGTACATCACAGCCTCAGCCCAAAACTTTCTATCTAATCCAGCATTAGATAACATACATCGAACTTTCTCCACAAGCGTTCGATTCATACGCTCTGCCACCCCATTCTGTTGCGGTGTTCCACCTACGGTGAAGTGCCTTACTATGCCACAATCTTGGCATATCTTCAGGAAAGGATCGCTTTTATATTCTCCACCGTTGTCTGATCGGAGAACCTTAATCTTCCTTCCTGTCTGATTTTCAACTTTAGTTTTCCACTTAAGGAAAACTTCAAGCACCTCATCTTTGTTCTTCATAGGAAACACCCAAACTCGTCTGGAAAAATCATCAATAAAGGTGACAAAATAACGTCTTCCTCCAAGTGATGGAGTCTTGGACGGTCCCCATACATCAGAATGCACATAATCCAGAATACCTTTAGTATTGTGAATCCCAGTGCCAAATTTCACCCTTCGTTGTTTTCCCAGAACACAATGCTCGCAAAATTCAAGTTTGCAAGTCTTTGTACCTTTCAATAATCCTTGCTTGGCTAGAGTTTGCAAGGATTTTTCACCAGCATGGCCCAAACGCATATGCCACAGCTGTGTTGCCTCAGCGTCCTTCTTGGTACTCGAAATTGCTGCTGCTGTTGTCCCGACCACTGTACTACCTTGGTAGTAATACAGATTGTTCTTTCTTATGCCTTTCAACATCACCAATGCTCCTGAAGTTGCTTTAAGAACTCCATCTCGTATTGTCACAACTAGGCCTTTAGATTCTAACGACCCCAAAGAGATGAGATTCTTCTTCAACTTTGGGACATATCGTACATCCCGCAAAATTCTAGTAGATCCATCATGACTCCTCAGTTTAATTGAACCTATCCCGGCTATTTTACATGTGTTATCATTACCCATGTAAACAACCCCTTCATCTAGTTTTTGAAATTCAAAGAACCATTCCCAAATGGGACACATATGATAGGAACAACCAGAATCCATGATCCACTCATCTGCATGTAATGTTGAAGATGTCATACTAAGAGAAAAGTCTGACTCTGCTTCACTATTGCATTCTGCAACATTTGCATCTTGCGGAGTCTTCCCTTTTTTCTTCAATTTTGGACAATCTTTCTTCCAATGTCCTTTTTCTTTGCGAAAGGAACATTCATCTTTGGCAACAACTCGACCTTTGGACTTTCTTCTCTTCCCCTTAGACTGACTTTTCTGACGATCTCTTGTTACCAATGCTTCCACTGCTGCTTCACTTGAACCTTTCAACTTATCCTTTCGGCGTAGTTCATAGCTATACAATGCAGCAGTTACTTCATTGAAAGTTACTTCCGACTTTCCATGAAGTAAAGTAGTTTCAAGGTACTCAAACTCCTCTGGAAGCGATCCCAACAACATTAACGCCAAGTCTTCGTCTTCAAAAGTCACATCCAAATTCAACAAATCAGCCACCAGCTGATTAAAATTGGTAATGTGCTCGTTCATCGTGGTACCAGGAACATAATTGAAACGAAACAGTCTTTTCTTCATATGCAACTTATTTTGACTGTTCTTCTTCAAGAATTTCTCCTCCAATGCTTTCCACAATTTACTTGCAGAAGTCTCTTTACTGAATATATACTTCTGCTCTCTGGAAAGACATGATCGAATTGTACCACATGCCAATCGGTTGATGGTCTTCCATTCTTTATCATCAACCCCTTCTGGTTTTTCTTCCTCAATGGCAATATCTAGACCCTGTTGAAATAGGGCATCTAGAAGCTCACTTTGCCACATGCCGAAATGACCTGTTCCATCAAAAATTTCCACTACAAATCTCGTATTTGCAGTTCCAATCCTCGGCAAAATGTACGAAGTGGAAGTTGTTGATATGGATGGTTTTTCTTCTGTCATTTTTGCCATAGCTTCTACTTAATAGCCACCAAATGCAGAATACCCACAAGCTTTAGGAAATGTTTCTGATGTGTAAGATCAGACTAAGCTGCAAACACAGAGCATACTACAAAACCTTGGCTCGGATACCAATTGTTGCGGAAGCGACGATAATATTAATAACAATATTATCAGAAATATTTAGATAATTATTATGCCAACAATTATACTAAGAAAATTCCCAGTTAAATTGGAGGGGTCACAATGGTCCCGCTTAAAACCCAACAACTAGACAGAACTCACTTAGATATTTATAGCAATAATAACTAAATAAATATAACCAACATAAAGCTATTAAATATAAGCAAACAAATAAGAAATAAAATACCAGAGATTTAACGAGGTTCGGCCAATTTAGCTTACGTCCTCGGACACTACCAAATCAATATTTCTTCTAGAAATATTACAAAGGAGAAGATTTTGGGATGATACAACCAAAGGGGGAGGGGTTCTATATATAACAAACCAAGCCCCCTCCCTTTCTATCTTTTCCTAATGTGGGATATTGCCAATATTCAACAAATGATATTTTCTCTAGCTTCTTTGGGGGTGGTATGAACCATCAGGGTCCATTTGGCGGTTTCAGTGGTTCAAGCAGGTCTCAGTCTCAATCCAGGAATTCACGTAAGAGCATCAGAGCAATAAGTTCTGATGTCTTCAAAAAAGAAATATCTGACAAAGGGATGACTTGGCTTTTATTATCTTATACACCAGCGTTGCAGCAGGGGAAACAGCATTATGAATCTATCATAGACGAGGTGGCCGGTTTATTGCAAGGAGCTATAAAGGTGCAGTTGCAGTTATAAATATTTTTATAACTTGTATTTGCTAATCAGCACTTCTAATATCTGACTGGTCTCTTGCAACAGGTTGGGAGAATAAATTGTGAAACTGAGTATTCTTTATGTAAGGATCTTGGTATGCATCCAGGGAGAGCTCTAAGGTTGTTTGTTTATTCATACAAAAGAAATGAGAAGGGTACTCTGGAAGAATACAAGGGTGATTTGGTCGCTAAGAATGTCAAAACATTTTGCCAAGATCATTTACCAAGGTTTTCACGAAGGGTTAGCTTAAATCATTTTGACTTGTCTTCTACTAATTTAGAAAAATACCCAAGGGTGATACTCCTTTCTACCAAAAAGGACACTCCTGTTATCTGGCGTGCTCTCAGTGGCTTGTATTATAGAAGATTCTCTTTCTATGATGCAGAGGAATGCTATAAATATCTATTTTGCGCGTCGAACCTTATGATTAAATGTTCCATTGATTTTATATTCAATTCAGGCTCTTTCTCTTTTCATGTAGGTTCATGATGTTTCTGAACCAGCAGCAAAGCAGTTAGGTGTTGATGCACTTCCGGCTATAATCGGATGGCTGCCCAATGGAGAGAGGCACATTCTAAAATCTGGTATTTCTGTAAAGGATTTGAAGTCTGCAATCAAAGATCTCAGCCTGTTGCTTGATAGTTTTGAAAAGAAGAATAAAAAGGTAGCTTCATCTCAGGCTAGCAAGAATCAGAAAGATTCTGCACAGAGAAAGTTACCATTGTTGACAGCATCGAACTCTGATGCTCTTTGTGGGGATAAAACTCCGGTCTGCATCATAGGTGCATTCCGATCATCCAGAGATAGGGAGAAGCTGGAGTCCCTTTTATCTAAGGTGAAGATTTTGTCTCTTAAAAGAATGTATTTTGATGATGATTTTATGTATGGTGAATCATGTAGATACCACCATTCTATTATCTATTATATAAGAATCCATTTTTTGTGTCAATTGTTGCATGCTATGTACTTTCAGGTTTCACAGAAATCATTAACAAGGAGACCGAATGTGGCCTCGGGTTCTAGGGATTCAGTATCCTACATCTTCTTAGATGCTACCAAGCAACCATTATTTTTATGTGCATTCGATAAATCTGGATATAAATCATCAGATAACATCCTGGTGGCCTTCAAACCTCGGAAAGGGAAGTTTGCAGCATTTTCAGGTGACATGACCGTGGAAGAGGTAGAGAAATTCATAAGCTCTGTTCTTAATGGAGACATACAATTTACAAAGACAAGACAGAAGCCTGTTCTCAAGTGATTCAGACATAATGGTTTATGAAGGCAGGCTCTGGTTTTTGAACATCAAGGTCATTGAACTCATAAACTTCTGAACAACAGAAAGAATACAAATACCTTGGATTCAGCCTACATGGCATCATGGTTCGTATCTGTTTTATGAGTCAAGGAACATGGGCATCATCAAAGTGGCATTTACAAAAAGCAGTGTTTGTACTTGGACTGGAAAATCAGGGATACCATGGGACATTCTTTTATGATTAGTTCGACAGCAAGTGCAACAGCTTAAAATTGATACGATTGTTTGATCTACTTTCCCAGAATTTCTGATAGAGTGGCTCATTGGGAAGAGGTTAATTCCTAGCTTAGAATGGAATTATTTCGGGAGAAAGATTGTATAAACTCAAGATATAGACATAGCACATTTATATCAATACATATACATGGACGTATCATCGATACCATTAACATCCGTCCAATAAATGCTAAACCAAATCTAATGAGATCAGCAACATTTAATATGAATGAGCAAGGAGAACTTTTCCCGATCCTTACTCGTTCTTCATAACTTTACAGAAGGGCGGCATTGCCAGATCTTAACATTTGATCTTGTAGTGGCGGGAAAATTATTAAAATAATATGGGTTCAAATTATTTACCCTGCAACAACAAAAAAAGGCTTTATCAAGGTCCAAATCGGAATGGGGGTGTTGATTTGGGCCTTAAACACTGTGTAGATTAGATCTGATTGACATGTCTAATCCATATTAAATGTGCAGACCGAGGCCCAATTCCACACCATTTAAATCCGGTTTTTTGACCCAAATCACATCACCTAATCCTAATAAATTCTCTAAACCCCAAACTCTGCTTTTCACTCACCAAGAAAAAAAAACCTTCTCCACCCACAATTTCGAAGATTCCAAAACAAATTCCCAAAATATATCCAAATTTCGAAAATTACCCCCACAAAATCATCAAAATTTCAGAAAATACCCATAAAAATAAAAAATAATCTTGGACAATATTTATTAGTTTGTTAAATAAATAATGTCAAGCAATATTTTATTTTTAAATTAAATAATAAATATTTGTTTCGCATGTTTTAGCGTTATTATGGAGAAAATTAGCAGTAAATACGTAAATTGTAGTTATCTTCTATTATGTTATATTGATTTTATAATTGATTGAATTAGTGGGTAAAAAATGAATACATGTTCGAAACCTTGTTTGTTAGTCAGTTCATGGTTTAGGGCTTTTTTTTTTTAAATTTAAGCAGCTTTCTGAAATATGTTGAATATATTTGTAATTATTATAATGAATTGGATATTAATAATATTTTTTTATTTGTAATTAGTTTGTTTACTTACATGTAAATAGTTAATTTTATTAGTAATATTTTAATTTGAAATATATTTGTGGTGAAAATTGTTTAATAGAAATATTTTATTATATGTTGTACTGTTTGACATGAAGTTCAGATTTAGATAAATAAGAGTTTGCTTTCGTTGTTTTTGCACGTTTTGCGAAATGGCATTGCTACGAATTCTGTAGGTATCTTGGAAGGGGTAAATATTACAAGGTTGTCTTTAACAAAATATTTTTTTTTCACTAATACGTGTTATATAAACTATATAGGAAGTGGATTGTACACTCCGGAGGAAGTTGCATTATTGCTCTTTTGGTGCTATTGACTCGAGGGTTCAAGTTAGATATGATCATGAACCAGGTCATTCATCCAAGTTTAAAGGCCTGGCGGAAAAATGAGAAGTTTCGAGTAAAACTATAAGCTCGAAAAATGGGCTTAGACACAAATTGAGGCTCATTCTCTAAATACTTCGGGGCTCGGGCAGAATTTTTTGGTCCAGGCTGGCCCGAATCAGCAGACTTACACAACCCTCTCTACCCCACCCCTACGGCCCACCCCATGCCAAAGCTCAAAAGAAAAAGGATCCAAACTGAAAAGTGAAAACCCTTTTGTCCTATGCATCCAAATAACCCCAACTTAAAAGACTAAAAAGTAAAAACCCAGCGACTACTTTCAGCGTGTCTAAATCATTCTTTTCTTTTTCTTTATTCAACATTTTAGCTAGATTTTGTCGATTTCTTTTGTAGATTTATAATTTCTTGGTGATTTTTAAAGAGAAACAATTGAAATAATGAACTATTAAAAATGAAAAGTAGTAAGAGATGAAGTCGGGGACTTTTTTGGGTAAGGTTACGGCGATCAGCAATGGTGGTCACAGTGGAGGAGTCATCAGAAATTAGAAAGAAACTAACCCTTTTTTTTTCTAGGTTTAATAAAAAGAAAATGAAAAGATTGAGAAAGTGGAAGAATCCGAAGAGATTGGTTAAAAAAGACTTCAACTTATATATTTCCAAAAATAGAGATTTCAATAAATTATATTTAAAATTATTTTAAATGAAAATTTAATAATTTTTTTTAATTTATCTAAAAATATTTTTAAATTATATTTAACATTTTTTTTAAGTTCCCTATGTATACTTGTATATACATTGTTAAAGGTCTAGTTCATCCCTCATGCTATTGACTTTTGTTAATAGATTTTCTTTTCTCTTTTAAGTTTAATCCATATTTTAAGCTTTACACGATTGTCTCTCATTTATATTGCTTAATGATTTGACAGTAGATACTTGATATGCATATATTGTTTAAATTTGTTTTGATATAAAAAAATAAGCTAAAAGGATTAAAATGGGTCGATTGGGCCAAGCTCGGGTTTAGCATTTATAATCTGGGTTGAGTTTGGGTAAAAATGTAAACCCATTTTTCAAGTCAGGACGGGTTCGAGCCTAGAAAACGAGTTTAAAATTTTGCTTTGACCCAACCTGAACCCGACCGGCCCTAACCCATGATTAGATCTAGTTTAGGCATGCCTAGACACAGTTGGGTTCGGGTACGTAGTCTTGATTAAAGGCATCCAAATCTATCCGAATTTATTAGTTGCATTGGTTGAGCGGTGGAGGCCTGAGATGCATATGTTTCACCTACCCTATTGTCTCGAGACATCCACACAATAGTACAAGTGTTGGGTCCTTCATACTTTGTAATCTCCCAAAGTTGTGATCTTTTTATAAATGCAGCTTGCAACCATCGCTAGGATGTTAGCACTCGTCAATGTATAATGTTGGATTCAATATGATGACCTTGTAATCTACTAACACTTTCAGGCTATGACACTTAATGGCAGAAACACAAGCTTCTTATTTGGAAACTTCAAACCCATTTGTAGCTCCTCTAATCCTTCATTTAGTTGTACGATATGGCTAGGAATGATGTTAGGGTATTCAGGAAACTTATTAGCATGGGTCGCATATGGATCGACGCTAAGCATAAGGATCGATGGTCAATTATGTAAAACAATCCCACCAGTATTTGTTCGAACAATTTGCAAGAATTCATCAAGTATTGACATGGTCACCGTCTTACCCTTCACGAGGCATTTCTTCATCCTTGGGATCATTGAAGTCCTCATGTTGAACATTGGGGGCCTTATCCTCCTCAAACTCTTCCCTTAAACCCTCTCTAAACCTTAACCCTGCATGGAAACCATATACTAATGGATCTACAATTGCAACATTTACATCAAAGTCAAACCCGTTTGTAGAAGACCTCTCACCAACTTATTGTCTTAGTGGGTTTATATATGAGGCTTCACCTTGGTAATATTGGTTTAAGAATCTAAGATTATAAACATTATGACCAGAAGATGATGACAACAACACACCCATATCTGCTCCCTCCTCCTTCACCACCTTCACCAACTTGACGTAAATCTTGGCAGCATTCATAAGTCCAAACCAGATATGAATCATATCATGGTCTGTATGTCTTCATTGTCCATCAACACTAATGTATTATGCATATGAGGTGTTGATGACATTGAAAACATGTATATTAGTCTCGATAACCTTCGATTACATCTTTCCTCTAGTTTCAAACTAACATTCCTCTGTATTTCAACAAGGCTTGCATTACTACTGAACCTTATTGCAAGTTTGTTGTTTGATTCAAAAACTATGCCGTTGTCTGTCCTAAGAACTATTGGATCCAGTGCCTTAAGTGTAGTAAATTCGTTTTGTATACTTATATTTTTTGAACAAATTAATTTAACAAAATATCCATTAATTAAATTAATACCCTTTGTATATTGTCCTTAATGTTTTTACATGCAAAGCAAAATGAAATCAAATATTGGTTCACTGGTTATCTGAACATTTCACTAATACTAAGTGATATTACGTGGTCAGATATTAATACTAAAAGACAACTTGTACAAGAAGATAAACCTAAACATGTCCTTAATCTAATAAAAAATGAACAAGCCAATTCAAAGAATAATATGACGTCTATCATCTCTAATTAGGGAGATGTTTTGTTTTAAGCATCAGAGCGGATAATTCCCAAGAGATAGAGACATAAATGTGATTGATTGGACTAACAGTACATCGGATAGGACTCAAGTAGAATAAATCCTAGATCTGTTTATGGATTTATATACTTGTGACTTTCATAGTGTGACATACTTTAATCCTGAGTGGATGATGGATTATGTATGCATAACTCATATACTTTAATGTCAGTAAAAGCCTTAGTTCAAATAGATAAGGAACTGGAAGCTTGTGTGTTAGCTATACAACTTGTGCAGTATATAGCATCATTCACAATAGTGGAATTCATAGCCCAACTAATAGGTAAATGATATCCTCTCATTAGCATTACATCATAGACGAAAAGTAAACATGACCACGAGTTGTTTGTCTTTGTGACAAATGACTTGATTACTATTTGATAGTAATTTACTTTTCATGAAAGAAGATGTAATAGTTACCATAAGATAAAATATGATCATATTGGAAGATTTATTTATCCCAAAGAGATTAAAGATATCCTATGAGGGTAAGACACTTATGACAAGATCATTGGACGAGTACTTATTAAGTAGCTTTCCGAATGGTATGTAATTAGGGAGAGTTCAGTCACGATACAATAGTGGAATGACTTTACAACTAAATATGTTTACACCTAATAGGTGAAAAGCTAGCACTTAATTATAAATTATTTGAGTCCTAATTATATATGTCCAAATTGATCCTCTTGATAACTCGTCAAAACCAGAAATGAATTATATGTAGAACCAAATGAACAAAATGAATTGAAATGACGAAGTTAGAAAAATGGGTCACATTAATAAATGAATGTTTTTTCTCACTATGTATAGAAATAACTTGAGAATTAATTTAAGGTTTCAAATTATTATTTAATTAATTTTAATTAATTAATTGAAGTTCAAAAATAGAATTAAATTAATTAGTCATTATGAATCCGTTGAACAAGGAAATTAAATATATTTTCTCATAAATTCTTTTACGATAAAATTGTCGAGTTTAACAAAATTAGAATTGAGTTGAAAAAATTATTTAATTAAAAAATTAGTTTATCTAATTAAATTAATTAAATATATAATATTTATTTTGGGAATTAAAAAAATGAATATTGAGTTTGATTATATTATAAAGTGTTGAGTCAAAAGTCTAGAAAATACATATGACAAGTGAGGGGCAGCTTTACTAAGGTGTGTCACCTACCTGTCTCCTAGTTGGACTATTTAAATAAAATTATTTGTTTAAGCCATATTTAATCAGGATTTTTCTCTCTCCTTATAAATAGATGGTGTCGGTTGACCTAAAAAAGACACATTTTGAGTATTCAGTTATTGTTATTTTGCTAGAAAGCAGTGAATTTTTACTTACTTAAAATAAATTATATTTTCTGGTAATTATGATCTTGACCGGTTTTTATAGAGAGAATTACTTTCCTACTGAAGGTAATAAAATCGTTTTTTGAACTGTGTTTGGTTCGTATTGCTCGAGCCCGCACTCGATGCAATTTGTGGTACAGGGATAATAGAGAAGGTTGTTTGGTTGAAAGCCAGGATGGATTCGAATTTGTCTTGCACAAAATACAAGTACTTTTTGGTAAAAATTTATTTTTATAAATATCATAAGTCAACTCAATTTAAAAAAATTGAAACTTGTAGTATAATTGAAAACGGTTTCTTAACCAGATTTTTCCAATAAAAATTTCCCCTTCATAATATACGTAAACCATAAATTAGTTGCTAATCTTATCCCTAAACCCCAGAACTGTACAATGAATTAAATTGATTTCAAATTTCTTACATTATCACATAAAAAAAATTTGATGCATCTATTGGATGAATAGTTGCAATGCAATATGATCTTAATTAAATTTTATGTTTTATTTTAATTAATTTGAATTTCCTTTGCAATATGTCGAGATTATTTAATTAATATTTACTTAATTAAATTTTTTGAATAAAATGTTTTACATTTCGTCCGTCTGATTATAAACCCTAAACCCTTAAACATCAACCTTAATCTTGTACAACATCTTAGCCCTTTACCTTCTTCACCTACACTGATATAGAATCTATAAAATATTCTGGTAATTTGTTAAAGACCAAATTCTTTGTCCAAGGAAATCCCGAAATTTTGTGAATGAGTTTGCGAATATTATTGCTCGTAACAAGCGATACTCGTAACAAAATATTTAACCAACATTTCATATGAAACCTTCTTCTTATGATGCCATAATCTATCTAACTTAACATAAATAAATGTTTCTCTTAAAATATTATATTTCTCTGTTTCTAGCCTAAGATCAGGGTAACACATACACTTACAACAATTATGTGTCCAACAACGCATTGTTTCGCTTTACGCTTGAGTCCTAATAGGAGTTCCAGGTCGATCCAATTATACCAACAAATACCATTACCAGTATCACTTACATATGCCACTAAATTGATAATTTCCTAACTCTAACATACATTTTAATCATCATATGTATCAATTATAAACCTTCACCTATAAATGTTAAAGAAAATTTAAAATAACGATCGCTTGCATATACAATGATTTGCTGAGAAATATTGTTTAATATTCAAAATCATGGATGATTATTTAAAATAATGTAAATAATTTTATTTTATTAAAACAAACATATATAAATTTTAAATACTTTATTTATTTAAAATCCATAATAAATATTAATTACTTATAAAGATGAAAATGAAAAGAAATTATAATTTTTACGTTGTTTCGGAATTGAAATTGATCAGAATTTATTTTTGTAGTGTTTTTTGTATTATTTTGGTGGGTTAGGGTTAGAAAAAAAAAAGGATTTTAGGGTTTTTTTGTTGCCCTCTGATTTCTTTTGTGTTGTCATTTTTTTTTGAGGATTTTTAAGAGTTTATACAGTGAGAACTGAATATTTGGATTTTTACCCATGCTCATGTTTAGGTTTTTGAAGATGTTTGGGCAAATATTTTACCCTAAACCTATGCCTATCACCTTATAGTACAGTTGAAAGGATGCATATAATGATCAAGACCTAAGTCAGCATCTTTTTTGTTAATCTAGACTCAAATCGAAAATTGTGTCTATTTAAGTCTTGATCTTTACATTTATCCTTTCAACTATAGCAAAGATATAATTTAGATAAATAATTTTGAACTCTTATTTCACTAATAAATTATTTTTCATATTATTTTAGTAATTTTTCCTGGAGTAGCCCAGTAATATTATGTTCTAACATATACTACTTTTATGAGCGTAAAAACTTTCAAATGAATATAAAAAGAAAAGAAGAAAACAAATATAGGTAATAAATAATTGGTGAGCAAAAATAATATACATGATCTTATGAGTGAAAAGCTTTTATGTAATAGTTACACTTACTAAAAATTTATATAAAAATTAGTTTTAGTTGAAAAGATAAAATTGAAGAACTGAAATTTATTGCATCATTGGTTAAAATGATATCATGTTTAAAATCCTTTCATAATAGTATTACATACTTTGTTTACTTTCAATGTATGATTTTTGTTATTTTTCAACTAAATTTATATTCGATTAATTCATATCACCAACTCAAAACATACCATTTTTTTTTCAGAATCTTTGGGGATTAGTGGTAGGGGGCAAGGTCCCCTCGGCTCCCCATGAGGAGCCGCCTCCGTGTCAGCCACGAGCAAATTCATTTCTAGGGCTGACAAATCAAGCAAAATGTGATACTTTTACCACTGTTTTTCATTGTATATACAGCAAAAATTGAGGGAAACATGGTTTACAAACACCTAGGGGTCACGGCCAGAGTTAGTTTGCTCAGGCACTAATCGACCCTTTTTCTGTAGATCTGCAGGGAAAGGAGCTTGGCAGCTGCTGATATGTGATTTTAGCCTAGGAATGTTAGGGTGAGCACTTCTACACCGGTGGCAACGCAACTCCATTGACATTAGTCTCTTCTCATCTTGAATTGTTGCTTTCCCCTGATTATTAATTTCCTCCATTACATCTACAGAATCACGGAAAAATGCAGTGGTGAAAGAGTTCCAATGCTTCTTATGCTTGAGATGTTTGGAGTCGAAATCTTGGCTAATAACGTGCAGGTGCAGTCGGCGCATTGAAGGGACCTGCAGGAGGAGATATATGCAACACACCATAGATTCAAATGGCGCATTCCAATGTCCACCAATCATTGAAGATGACAAGACACGGACCAAGACACATGGGTAGATTGATTGTAATCTGAAGCATAATAAAATGCTAGATTCTCCTATACGGATGACCATACTACGCTATTCTTAAACTTCTTCACAACTGTTAAACGATTGTCGTAAAATATTTTTGCTATAAGTATTTAGTTCTTTATCCATAAATACATTGGGGCCATGATATTATCTCTTTGTTTGCATCTACAAAATTACAACCTATATTTTCCTTTGGCCTTTGTACAACCTTTGCATCTGGCATGTATGCATCATACTGCTATTAATTGGATGCTGCATTGAAGTGAATCTAATCAAATGATTCTTGTGTTTGGTAACCCACATGCTTCTGGATTCAGTCAAATCTTAGGTCTAGTGGCATATTCAACTAAGGTTGCTCTCTTCATGCTACATGTGTTCCACTTGCCCGAGTTTAGGAAACACTATGACTACCAGCATGCAATATCAAGACAATCTCAATCATGTACTGAGTTGTATCTACGTTTATCAGACCTAAAAACTATGTGAACAAAAACAAAATTAGGAGAAGGGTGTTTAGCATACCGAATGATAACCTAGGCGGAAAACCAATGATGCATCTTCACCTACAAACTTATCAACCCATCTCAAACCCACTTCGTGCATTGCCATTAACAAGGGAAGGTGCTCTTTGCGTGCATCTGCCAAGGTATCAAGACCTTTAATTCTTGCCAACACCAAAAGATGCTGTTTTGCCTGCAGAAGGAAGAAAAAGAATCCAACTTTTCGTTTGTTGAAAAATCATCATAAGAGAGACTGGAAGAAGATGGTGGGTATTTACCTTTGGATAAATATCATTTAGTACAACAACATCGTCAGATGCCTCCAGCACTTGCTTGTTATGCTTCTCAGGCTGCATGGCTATGTTATAGAGAGCCTGAAGGCATGGAGCCCACGTTTTTGTCTTAGTTCCACTAATCTCATCTTCTAGTTTTGAAGGCCCTGACAAAATACTTCCACTACTCCTGGGAACCTTAACTTGGGTATTTGCTATAGATAAAAACCCTTTGAACAGTGATGAGTAAGCATCCTCAAGAACTTTGCAACCTTTAACATAGTCATTGTCTAGACAATTTGGTCTACGTGGGTTCATATTTGGCCCAAGAACATGTATCACATGGGTCACCCCTTCCTTAGAATACAAAGGAGAAGTTGATGGCAGAGGAACAACAAGGGCATTCCCGGGAAGAAGAGATCTAGCCTGCTCCTTGGTTGCAGCCTCTAGGGCAGGACCACCAGCATTGAAAATTGCAGCATTTACACCTCCACCTCCAGGCTTCAGACGCCTGAACAAAATAATCTCTTGGTTTACATTTATAGAAAAAAAATTATGTATAATCTGTGAGAAGTATCATGTTTCACGTTACTACAAAGCAGGTATGATATGCATTCACACTTGACAGAAATACTTCCATAGCTATTGGATATCTGATCTAACTATTTGTGAGATCCTAAAGTAGGAAGATTAAAGATTCCATTTCAGACAGAATGAACTTGCCGGAAGGTTTTTTAGGGTCTAAAATCAAGTTAGACAAATTGTTTCATTCCTTGATTTCAGACATTGGTATGCTCATAGTTAACATCATCAAGGTAGACAGAATGAACTTCCACAACATTATAGTTAAAACCAGTAACTGATCTTTCCTCTTAGATATTATTAATTCTGGAGGATAAGCTCTACAGCATTAGTGCACATGGTGTTCTATATCACTGAACCCGAAGGATCCAGAAAGATGAAAAATAACTACTAGCAAAGTTCCTCTACCTAAAAGTTTCTATCGTACTTGTTCACTTAGCTACCAGACATTAGAAAAGTATGTTATATATACAAAAGGCTTACCAGTTGGCAGCATTAGCTATTACATTGCAGCACAAACCTCCCTTTGTATAAAGTTGACATATATCTCCTATAAATGTAAAGAACCTTTTGGAGTCGATTTTCTTTTCTGCAGCTTTAGCCCTAACCAAAGACAAAATCTTTGATCTCTCAGTCAAGTCCACTAAAACAAGCCTGGCATTACCGAGCTTATCCATAAATTCCTCTACTTTCCCAACAATAACATCAGATGCCTTCTCGAGGTCAAATTGGAAATCTGCAGTGGAAATAGATGGAAATGCCAGAGTTGGAATATCAGATTCATCCTGACTAATAGAACCTGGCGCCATGTCTTCACTGACCTTTATCTTCTGACTAGGCATGCCCGACGATGATGAAACAGTTTCTTGTGTTTTGCCGCATGGACCCTTTTCCTCAGTAAGTTGAGAAGGGACAGAATCCCGAGTATTAGTTTCATGGGGTCGTTTTAAGAACCTCATTATACCAAGTTGAGTTTTGGCATTGGGATCCTTCTGACCAAAACAGCCATGTGGAAGAGTGTCCAAAGGACCGACTGCTGTGTAGGTTTTAACAGCAGCATCAACATCAGTCTCGTTCCGGCAAAAAGTGATCCGAGAAAACCCTTCACTCAGCTTAGGCAATTCTTTGTTTTGCAGCATTCTATTCACAACTGCTGCAGCTTTTCCACCTTGCAGATTTCCCTCATGCCCAGTGCGTTTGACTATACGGGATATAGAAAGCTTGGTGGGGAGATCAAGCACAACAGCATGCACTTCCACTTCTGGACCACCAAGACTTACAAAATCAACCCGCTGCTCTTTATCTAAGTTGCATCTATCAATAAACACACTCTTGCCCTCTTTCAATGAAGCGGCTGCACTCTTTAAGCACTGTGGCTTTGTCCCACTTTTTCCATTATTAATAGTATCCTGCAAGCGTAAATAAATCGATCTTTTCTTTAACATTTTAAACACCTCACTTGCTAGCAGCTCCAATTCATTGTTCTTAAAATAGCAGGATCAAGAGTCAAAACATCACATAAATTTCCACTCAAAACACCGGATTTCCGTTAATGAGAGAAAGAGAGAAACCTGGCAGACGCGAACCCAGGGACGTGAAGAGCCCCGCATGACGTTCTCGCAGAAAGTGGACTTGCCGCTTCCTGGTGCGCCCACCAAAATCGCCGCGATTGGCTTCCCCTTTGCCTTTTCTTCTTCATCTTTTTCAAAGAAGAGAAGGGCGCACACACGGATAAGTTTAGTAATGAGTACGATGATACAACCTGAGAGTAGGATCGAATCATAGGACCGGGAAAAGGGGAATACCTACCTTTGGGTTTACAGGCGCTATCGATGTCCATTTCCATTGTTGTAAGCAATTTCCGAGCACAGTTCGATTATGATGGAAATGCCGAGGCTTGTCCTACAAGCTTCAAGTGCGATAGCCGATAGGCATAGTATCTGTTGGTAGAAGGTAAGTACATTTTATAGCTACGATTTAAGAACCCTTCCCGGTCTCTGTTCGGTTACCGGGAAATGGACCTCTTTCCGCGTCAAGGCCCAAGGGGAAGCCTTTCTAAGCGAACAAAATCCTTTTTTTTCTTTTTTAATTCTCCATGTTGGTTTAATAGTTTATATTTAAGGTTACTCTCCTTCCAACAACATCATCCCGAGAAGATGACTTTGTATAGGTAAAATTTAAAACGAAATTATATTTAAGACTCTAGTTAAGTTGATGCTTAATCTAATTTTGAAATTTTCTACTCAAAATTTAGTTTGAATTTGATAGAATACGATATGATCTAAACTCGAACTCGTTTTAAAATAAAATTAAACTTATTTACATAATTTTGGATAAATTAATAGTTCAATTTTTTTATTTGAAAGAAACATTTTTCTCTAAACACACAGTTTGTTTAAGAACACTTTTGTCTCAAAAAAAACTTTTGAGAATCATCCTTAAACTAAGCCCAAGTTTAAAAGTAACTTGATCCGATTATTAAAGATACTTAAACTCAATTCATTTGAGCTCAAGGCCTCGAGCTAACTAAATTAGACCTCGAACTTGAAATGATTCAATAAGACCCGAGCTTTTTTCCTTTCAAGTCGAATACAGATCCATGTTTCATTTCCACCTTTCTCATGTATCCATTTTTTTTCTTTAGCAAACCTGGCAGCTCCCTTAGTCCCTTATCTATAGAAAATTCAGAGCATTTACACACAGCTTCCCCCGTCTGTAAGAAAAAGAATTGAGGTTGGGAACAACAATGAAAGCCGCAATGGGAAACTTGAGCATGGAATCAAAATTTACAAATTAGGAAACAACCCTAATTTTTGAGATTGCAATAAAGAGCCTTTGGTAGATTATTAACTTAATTGTCAGGTGTCCATGCAAACATAGTGACATTGAAATTTAAAGAAATGCATCTTTGTTGTATGAAATTTGTTGGTAATTAGCATACCATTTACTGCTATTGCTGCTTTTTCTGTATTTCTGATTCATCTGTTTCAGTCTCCCAATCATCTTAACATTTTAGCTCTCGCTAGTTTACCCATGAAAACACGTCGATTTACTAGGGTTCTTTCTATTATACTGGAGACTAGCAGAGAAATTTTTTATTATATTGGAGACTAGAAGAGAAAAATCAAATTAAACTCCAATCTTAAAATCTGCTTTTTTTTTTTTTGCAATTCACTGTTCTCAACGATGATACATCATCCCACTGCCGGGTTAGCACCAACTTGAAAGACAATAGAAACCCAAGAGAAAAAAAAAACTTAAAACTGAAATAAAAATGGCAGATAACTAAGTGGACCCTAAAAGTACACCGATATTAGCTAAGACATTGAGAAACCTCGTATAACAGAGGGGCTGGTGGTTCTGTCTACTTGGATCTCTGTCTCATCTTTCGGCGCTTCCGCTTCAGTCTTCTCATGCGCTTCTTCTTCCACTGTTACATATCATGTAAGATGCCATAAATGAAACATTATTCAAAGATCTATTATATAAATAAGAACAAATTGAGACAAAAAGGAAAACAGTATTACCTTGGCTCTCATGGCGATAGGATAAAAGGAAACTTGATGCCGCCTTCTCGGTTATTCGTTGAACCCTAGCCTGATGCAGAGGCGGCAATCAATTGCTGGCAAGGATTTTTACCATCTACACCATTTATATATAAACTTATAAAGCCCTAGCAGGAAGGGATACCGACCCGATCCAGATTCAACAATATTGGATTACTTGAACTTGGGCCAATGGTTAGAAAATAATTTCTTTCCAAATGACCCAATATCAATATAGGTTTCCCTGAAAGAGAAGAACACATATTGCTCCAAATTGTTATTTACTAATTTAAATTTAATTTAAATAAATAGTGAGTTTGGGTTAAGGGTCGAAACGAAGAGTGGTAAAGCTGATTATCTCTGTTTGTTTCAGTGGAGGCTAATTAAATACAGGAAAACCATGCATCTGTGAAATTTAATTCCAGCAGGGCAGTTCAATGGATTTGCATATGATTTGCCATGATATACACAGTATGGATGGCAAATCGGTCGAGTTGGATGGATCTCAGGGCGAAGCCACAACAATTTAATTTTTTAAGGGAAGAATGAAATTTTAATTTTTTTATAGTTTACATATTTATAATTTTTAAAAAATTAAATTAAATTTTTATAATTTTATTTATTTTTATTAATTTAAAATTTAAAAAAAAAATTAAGGGCCTAAATAATAATTTTTTATTTTAGGGGAGACCAGGCCCTTGTCAACGCTCTAGATTCGCCTCTAATGGATATTGTTATATTAATTACCTTTTCATAATTGGATGTATAATCTTAAAATTTATTATCACTTCCATGGATGTTGGATGCATATTGCTATTTATTTTTAATTTTTTTTCAATAGTTTTATAGTCAAGTAAATATTTAAACATAATTCTTCAAAAAATATTTAAACATAAAATATATTATTTTTTTCTACATTACATTTTTACCCTTTTAATAGTTTACATATACAATAGTAAAATGGTAACTTTATATAGTGGACCGAGTAGGAGTTGATACGAGCAACCTGACCCAACTCAAGGTCTAAGATGGAAATAGGCTTAATTTTTATAAAGCCCAATCACAAAATCCAAATCCAAGCAATTGAAATCAAAACTCAATTTATTTGTTTAAGACTTTATCACAAACAAATTTTGAGAAGAAGAATTCAAGCTTCAAAACTATGGATTTTGGAGTTCAATACGGAGTAATGATAAATTAAAAGGGTCCAATTTTATTTGTGAACTTAAAATCTCAATTCATGATAACAAGCCCATGTGGAAGATATTAACAAGTTTAGACATTACACTTCAAGGATCCCATTCAAGCCCACATGCGTAGCAATGTTATAATCAGTCGATTTGCAATGTATTTTTGAAAGGGATTCGGGCATTTTTAGGTCAATACGTCTTAATATTGACTGAATATTATTCTCTTAGCTTCGCAATGCACTTCGAATCACTCGATTTTTAGTTCAATAACTCAAATTATAGTAAAGACTATGCAAGTAGAATTTTTGGACAAGATTGTTATGAGAAATTATGAGTTTCAGGCTTTAATTTGAGTATAAATCATATTGCATTCAATAATTAAACTTAAATTATATTATATATGAGTCAAATATTGCATTTATCAGGTTTTATTATTTTATTATTTATTTATTTCAAATTTTAAAATATTTTGTTAGGTATTTTAAGTTGTTTAGGAGTTTTATATTTGTTAGTAAACAAGAAAATTAGTTAACCCATATAAAGTTCGTCATTGTTAATTGGAAACAATTATTTTTAATTAATAAAAATTTCAATTCTGAGAGTTAGTTCTTTTATACAATATTTTTAGAGTTAGGTCCTTAATTGAATTTGTTGGGGTTATATGTCAAAGGGTTCAATTGAATACTTATTCGTTGATTCATCGGTTTAACAATAAGATTGACACGAGGTTTAGAATTCAATCCCTATCTTTATAACTTTTTTTTTCTATTATAGCGTAATTGTTCACTTGTATAAAAAAGGGTAAGGAGTATAAAGCAAAATCTCAGGAAATAGTAGAACAGAATTCTCTGTTTGTAATTTACTGTATAAGGATTGAAAGGCCAGCTTAATTGCATGCACTCATAAATAACTGGTTAAAAATAGCAACGTAGCGTGCATGAGGGGATGGTATGATTTGCATTAATTAATACCAATAAAGTCTTTGCTTTGATTTTTCCAAGTTAGCTGAAACTTCCAACGAGCCAAAGTCTTCATGACCATAACACTAGAGAAAAGCCGATAGAAGAAGAGTAGTGAGTATACACGAGAAGTTTACAGCAAACAATAATACACAAAGAAGGCAGCTTTATCGTTGGTGAGAACTTACATTCCTGAAAGTAATTCGGACGTTACTCGATTCAAACACCAATAACAGTTCACAAAGAAAGAAGCGGAAAAGGCAAACCAACTTCTTGTAATATGGCGTCGAAGACTGACTGCTCAAAACTCAGGCCTTTCAAGGGGAAAATGAAAGATTTAATTGGTCTGCTCAAAATTTTCAAGCTCACATTATAACTTGATTGGGTGTCGAATTGGTGGAAATTTTATTAACGAAATTGAAAATTCTAATAGAGACTTTTTTTTTTTTTTGCAATTTTATTCTCCAATCTCCATTGACTATTCGAGTCTTCCTGCAAAGCTTTAAAAGTTATGCCGCATCCATTAATATGGAAACCGGTTTTTCCTTTTCATGAGAGATTGAGTTAGTCATTTCTCCTTCATTGCTTTCCCTCTGACCTCTGCCATTGTCTTTCTTTATGCTCAGAAAAAATGAGGATTTCACTGCTTTCATGGCTCTTCTTTTATTCATATATTGCAACTATCTTTATCATCACTGCGGTTTTGGTTTCTGGTAAATGTCAAAGCCATCAGCAAGAGTTGCTGTTCGGATTGGGGAAAACCCTCAATTCTTCGTTGTCTGCGAAGCTGCGGAACTGGAACCAAAGCACGGATTACTGTTCTTGGGGTGGTATAACCTGCGATCAAAGTGGTCGGGTTATCATACTCGACTTGAGCAACCAATTAATTTCCGGAACAATTGATAATTCGAGTAGTCTTTTCAATCTTCAGCATCTTCAGCAGCTTAATTTGGCTTATAACACACTCAGCTTCAGTTTTCCTTGTGGGTTTGACAAGTTGTCAAATTTGAGCTATCTTAATTTGTCAAATGCTGGCTTTACAGGGCAAGCTCCGGCTGAGATTTCACGCTTGACAAACTTGATTACTCTAGATTTATCTGTAAATTTATTTCTTAGAGATGGACGACCCTTGAAACTTGAGAAGCCAAACCTGAAGATGCTTGTTGAAAATCTCACAAGGCTAAGATCTCTCCATCTTGATGGGGTCAAAATTTCAGCAAGAGGAAATGAGTGGTGTAAATGGTTATCCTCACTGACCAATTTGGAAGAGTTAAGCATGTCCAACTGCAACCTTTCTGGACCAATTGAAGATTCCCTTCGAAAGTTGAAGAATCTCTCAATTATTCACTTGGATAGGAACAATTTATCTGCTGTGGTTCCAGCATTCCTTGCTCATCTTCCAAATTTGACTTCATTGCGGCTCAGTTCTTGCGGCTTGCATGGACAATTTCCAAGAGAGATACTCCAGGTAAGGATGCTACAGTCTCTTGATGTACTTGACAATGAGAAACTTCAAGGTTCTTTGCCTGAATTCCATCATAATGGGTCTCTTCAGAACCTAGTTCTTAGCGGAACAAACTTTTCTGGGTCATTACCACAGTCCATAGACAAGCTTGTGAACTTGACTAGACTAGACCTTTCGTCTTGCAATTTCAGCGGAGCAATTCCGAGTTCAGTCTCCAACCTGCAACAACTTGTTTACTTGGACTTGTCATCCAATAACTTTACCGGTCAAATCCCATGTTTTGATTTGTCCAAAAATCTTGCCCATGTAGATCTCTCTTACAATAAACTGAGTGGCAAGATCGAGTCATTTAAGTGGGAAGACCTTCCAAACCTTACTCATATTGATTTAAGGCACAATTCACTTAATGGGAATATTCCTTCCTCTCTTCTGGCACTCCCTTCACCGAAAAGAGTTCTGCTTTCCAACAATCAATTTGATGGCGAAGTTACTGGTGTTCCAAAAGTGAGAGAATCCTTATTGGATACTCTTGATCTCAGTCACAACCAATTGCAAGGGCCGATACCCGCGTATGTTTTTGAACTCAGTAGACTTAGCGTTCTGGTGCTTTCTTCCAACAATTTCAATGGCACCATATGGCCAAGAGACATTCGGAAGCTTGTGAATCTCACATATCTTGACCTTTCACACAACAACCTGTCTGTCATTGCAACTGAGAGTTATTCGGTCTTGTCATCTTTTCCCAAGATTACTACACTAAAGCTGGCGTCCTGCAAATTGAATGTGTTCCCTGATCTAAAGAACCAATCAAGATTAACCTATCTGGATCTTTCACAAAACCAAATTTCAGGTGAAGTACCCAATTGGATTTGGAGTGTCAGTGATGACCTCCTGCATCTGAACTTTTCATTTAATCAGCTTGAGGGTCTGCAGAAACCTTATCAAATAGTGCCCAATCTTTCAGTCCTTGACCTTCGTTTTAACAGACTCACTGGTCATATCCCAACTCTGCCTCTATCTGCAAGCTATCTGGATTTTTCAGGGAATAATTTTACTTCTTCTTTACCAAGTAACATTGGTAACAACCTCTCCTACACTATTTTCTTTTCTGTCTCAAGCAATGGCCTTACAGGTGCCATTCCTAAATCAATATGTGAGGCTGTTAATCTGCGAGTTCTTGACTTGTCCAACAATAGTCTGAGTGGTGCCATACCAAAATGTTTAATTGGACAGATGGATCTTCTAGGGGTACTGAACCTTAGGGGCAACAATCTCAGTGGCCAAATCCCTAATGCATTTTCAAGAAAGTGTTCCATAGAAACACTAGATGTCAATGGCAATGAGCTCACAGGTAAGATCCCAATATCCCTTGGTAGGTGCAGAAAGCTTGAGGTATTAAACCTTGGTAACAATCACATCAATGACACCTACCCTTGCCATTTGAAGAACATAACCAGTTTGAGGATCCTTGTTTTACGATCAAATAAATTCCATGGGGGAATTGGTTGTCCAGCCGACAAGCGCCCCTGGCCAAAGCTTCAAATTGTGGACTTTGCCCACAATAGTTTTAATGGGAAATTACCAAACAAATTCGTAGCAAGATGGAAGGCAATGGAGGTTTATGACGATGAAGCTCAACTAAATGTTAAACACCTTCGGTTTGAGGCTCTACGATGGACTGGAATTTATTATCTAGACGGTATTACAGTTACCAACAAAGGTCTACAGATGGAGCTGGTGAAAATCCAAACTATTTTCACCTCCATTGACCTTGCATGCAACAACTTGGAGGGGCCAATACCAGAAGTGATCGGAAAATTCAATGCACTGTATGTTCTCAACCTGTCACACAATGCTCTCAGTGGAAAAATCCCACCATCTCTAGGAAACTTGCAACAGCTGGAATCCCTGGACCTCTCGAGTAATAACCTGAGTGACAGTATTCCTCAACAGCTTTTAAAGCTAACTTTCCTTGCAGTCCTTAACCTGTCCCACAATCAACTGGAGGGACGCATACCAGTTGGAAAGCAGTTTGCAACATTTACTAATGATTCTTATGAAGGTAACAAGGGACTATGTGGGAATCCATTGACGCAACAGTGCAAAGATGCCATTTCCAGCCTCGGGCAAGATTCAAATCCCAGGACTGGTAAACATATCAACTGGAATTTGGTAAGTGTTGAGATAGGGGTTTTCTTTGGTCTAGGAGTTGTCATTTTACCTCTTACGTTCTGGAAGGGATGGAGGATATGGTATTTTAAGCGCATTGATCGTCTTCTTTTCAAGTTTTTCCCTAAGCTGGATCACAGAAACAGAAATCATAGAACAATATCTCAGTGGATCCAAGGAAGGAGGCTATAGCAATAATAAAAAGGAGCGTCGTAGGATGTTGGTCTGGAAACAAAGCCATCATTTCTACAGTTTTAGGCAACACTCAGCTTGTTGAACATTGCTGTTGGTGTATAAGTTTTCTCTCAGATTGCTGAACAATAGCTCTTTTGAAGCTTTCTCTTAGATTGCTCTAGAATTGCAACGTAAGTGACTTTTAAGTTGGTGCCTTGTGCTTAGATGTTAGCTTTGGATTTTGTTTTTCAAGGATAATACCCTTATGCATGAAAATAATTCAAAATACCTCCTTGAATAAGTCCTGCAATCTTTTTCAAGATTTGAGACTTTGCGGACTTTTGATTCCTCAAAATGTTACACCAACAAATTTAACAAAAAAAAAATCACAGGTTAACAATTTGGGCTAAATTTTAAAATCTAAAAAATAGAAGGTATAAACTTATGACATATTTTATCCTCCCAAATAACATGTTTCTCTCAGCAAAAAGTAGATTCATGATAAAGATTTTTCCTCAGCTTGAAGGAAAAAAGATGAGATGCAAGAAGGGCTAAAGAATTTAGAAAGGAAACTATTGCAAAGGTGAAGCAATTGTCCTTGAGAGCATTTGTTTGACTGGTTTTACGTGCATTAATGAGAAGAAAAGCAAATCCAGGAAAGCATAGTAAGAAAGACCGCAAAATCAATAATATTGGCATTGTTAGTGACAAAATGTCTATGGTATTAACTCAGGGTTCTGCCTAGACATGGAAAAGCCAGCAATTTTCGAACCAGCCTCTTAATAGTGATATAAAAGCCAGCAATTTGCTTCAGCATGAGCATGGTTTCCTCTAATCATCCAAGTCTTGAAGAATATATTGAAACATTTGGTGCTATGATCATTGATACTTCATATCTAATTCAACACTTGCTTTCATATCAAGAGTTTTAAACCTCATCTTCCTTAACACTGTAAAACGAATAGGGAACTATGTATGTGGTTTTGTTTACCTTGCAATATGCAGACTAATAGAGTCAAACACAAGTCTTGGTTGACCATAAATTCTCAGAAGGGAAGGGATTTGTTGGAAGACTATGGAACTTTACCAGCAAGCTGCTGCTGAAACTTATTGGTCTGCTTGTATTCCGATAGCTGGCATAATCCCATCAAATTAATATTTAGAATGGAATTAGAAATTCCAATTAAACTATGGTTGAATTTTGCGTAACCATATTTAATATTTAAGATGAGAAAGTCAGCAATGGAGCTATTGTTTGTAATGGTATTTGCCAAAGGCAGAAGCTGGTTTAAAATAAAGAGCAAATGGGTCCAAGAATGAAAAAGAGCTGTTTGAATGCAAATACCTGGAAAAGCTTCCATTTCCCCCTCTTTAATGTTCAAAGTTCAAACATTTCCATGTCTTATTCTTTCATGTAATTTTTAGTCTTTTAACGTAATAACTAAATTCATTTTAATATTTCAATTTCATTGGCCCGCTTTAGTACTTAAATTGACAATTAGATTTATTTTTATCAACTTAAAATATGAAAAAATTTAATAATGTGATATAATCTCAAAGTGTCAAGTTAAATTCAAGTTAATGAATTTAAACGAACTTATTTATTAAATTTTAAGTACAAAAGTGATCGGAAAAAAAACAAATATTGAAGTGGACCTAATTAGTAAGGTTAGGTGAAAAATTATTTGATTTATGTTTGAAAATTTCACCCATGTAAAACAGTTAAGAGTTTGAATGTTTAACCCACAAAAGCCAAGAAACAGTACAAAAGTACAAAGAAAATGAATTGAGGGACAGCTTAATTTCATGCACTCGTAACTGGTTCCAAACTGAAGCTTAGCATAAATATGGGGATGGTATGGTTTGCATTCATTAATACCAATCAAGTCTTTGGTTTGATTTTTCCAAGTTCGCTGAAACTTCCAACATAACAGCTTTGAGCCAACGTCTTCATGAAAATAACGCTAAAGAAAATCTAACAGAAAAACACGTCTTATGCAGAAGAAAAGTCCACAACTAACAATAATATACACAAAGAACGTAGCTTTATCATTAACGAAATCTTACATTCAGATATTACTCGATTCAAACACCAATAGTTCGCAAAGAAAGAAGCAAAGCAACTTCTTGTAAGATGGACCTCAAAGACTGACCGGTCACTACTCACTAGTCAGGCCTTTAAGGGGAAAAGAGAGATTTGATTGATCTGCTCAAAATTGTCTTCCATTGTCCTCACACAAATGAGGAATTCAGCACTGGTTTCATGGCTCTTCTTCTATTCATATGTTGCAACTGTTTTCCGCATTAAGGCTGTTTCAGTTTCTGGTCAATGTCAAAGCGATCAGCAAGAGTTGCTGCTCGGATTGAAAAATAGCCTCAATTCTTCATCGTCTGAGAAGTTGTTGAAGTGGAATCAAAGCAGGGATTGCTGTCCTTGGGATGGTATAACCTGCAATGCAGATGGTCAGGTTATTGGACTTGACTTGAGCAAAGAATTGATTTCTGGAGCAATTGATAAGTCAAATAGTCTTTTCCGTCTTCGGCATCTTCAGCAACTTAATTTGGCTTACAACAGTTTCAAATCCAAGTTTCCTTCAGGGTTTGAAAATTTGGCAAATTTGAGGTATCTTAATTTGTCAAATGCAGGCTTCACTGGGCAAATTCCGGTTGAGATTTCATACATGACAAAGTTGGTTACTCTCGATTTGTCAAAATCATGGCTTCTTGATCTTGGATCACTGAAACTCAAGAAGCCAAATTTAGTGATGCTTGTTCAGAACCTCACACGGCTACAGAATCTCTATCTTGACGGAATAAATATATCAGCAGACAGAAATAAGTGGAGCCAGGCTTTATCATCTTCACTGCCTGATCTGCAAGTGTTGAGCATGAGCGGCTGTCATCTTTCAGGACCTATTAATCCTTCCCTTGCCAAGCTTAAGTCTCTCTCAATTATTCGTTTAGACATTAACAATTTGTTTGGTCCATTCCCAAAATTCTTTGCAGAATTTCAAAATTTGACTTCCTTGCATCTTGGTGGGAATAACTTGAGTGGAAGTGTACCAAAAGAAATCCTCCAGGCACCGAAGTTGCAGACTCTTGATTTGTCTTTCAACAAACTGCTCCAAGGTTCTTTTCTATGGTTTCCTCCAAATGCATCTCTTCAGTCACTGCTAGTTGGTGACACAAATTTTGGGGGGTGGTTACCAGAATCTATCAGCAACCTCGGGCAATTGACAAGAATAGAGTTGACGAATTGCAAGTTCAACGGGCCACTACCTAAAACACTGGAGAAACTTACACAGCTAGTCTATCTGGATTTTTCCTCCAATAATTTCTCTGGTTCAGTTCCGTCATTCACAACGTTAAAAGCCCTTACATACCTAAACCTTGCTGGCAATCAGTTAAATGGCTCTATTCTTTCCACTAACTGGTCAAGCCTTCTGAATCTCGTAAGCCTTGACTTAGCACGAAACTCTTTCAGTGGA
Organism: Gossypium hirsutum; assembly: GCF_007990345.1. Classification (NCBI taxonomy): domain Eukaryota; kingdom Viridiplantae; phylum Streptophyta; class Magnoliopsida; order Malvales; family Malvaceae; genus Gossypium; species Gossypium hirsutum. The sequence continues at coordinate 48,974,598 of NC_053440.1, forward strand.
ACTGTCCCACCAACTCTGTTTCAGAGTCAATCCTTGAGGATAATCTACCTTCCACAAAATCAGTTCACTGGTGGATTCAGTGAGGTCAAAGGTGAGTTTTCTTTACTACTTGAAGCCATTGATCTAAGCCGAAATAGGTTACAAGGGCCATTTCCGATGTTTGTATTTGAAATCCAAGGTCTCTGCGAGCTGTCACTTTCGTGTAACAAGTTCAGTGGCTTAATAACACTGAGTGCATTTCACAAACTGAAGAATCTTAGTGTTCTTGATCTTTCATATAATAACCTGTCTGTTGACTCAAGTTTTATTAATCTTCCGTTGCCTCCTTTCCTCCCCAGCATTGCCAAATTGAAGTTGTCATCTTGCAACTTAACCAAATTCCCTGATTTCTTGAAAAACCTATCCATTTTAGACCACCTAGACCTTTCGAACAACAGGATTCATGGGAAAATACCAAGTTGGATTTGGAAAACTCAACACCTTAGTTACCTAAATCTTTCTTTGAATTTTCTTGCAGAATTTGAAAGAACTTCACACATAACTTCACCTCTGGTTGTAATTGACCTTCATGGCAATCTGCTTCAGGGGCAAAAACCAATTTTTCCACCACAAGCTGCCTATCTGGATTACTCAAGCAACAATTTCAGCTCAGTTTTACCACATGAGATTGGTGACTTCCTCCAGTATGCTAGTTTCTTCTCTCTCTCAGGAAACAACATTCACGGGAGCATCCCTAAGTCCATATGTCAAGGCTCATCTCTTCTAGTACTTGATCTGTCTAATAATTCCCTGAGTGGGTCAATTCCTGAATGCCTGATTCAAATGAGTGCCTCTCTTGGAGTACTGAATCTGAAGCGAAACAACCTCAACAGTAATATTTCCGACACATTTCCAGAAAACTGTCTATTACAAACTCTAGACCTGAATCAAAACCAACTGGGCGGAAAGGTTCCAAAATCTTTGGTCAAGTGCAGAATGTTGGAGGTGTTAGACCTTGGGAACAATCAAATTGATGACACATTTCCTTGTCATTTGAAGAGTACATTGAGGTTGCGTGTTCTTGTTCTGCGATCCAACAAATTTAAAGGACACGCTAATTGTCAAGAGAACATCACCTGGCCTATGCTTCAGATTATTGATTTGGCTTCCAACTCTTTTAGTGGTAAACTACCACAAGGATTGTTGATGACCTGGAATGCTATGATGACAGAAAATAATGAACACTATTCAGAAATCCTCCACTTCCAAATCATGAAATTAAGTGAACTTTCTTTTCAGGATTCAATGACAGTTACCATGAAAGGTATAGAGCTGGAGCTAGTGAAAATCCTAACCATCTTCACCTCCATTGACTTTTCTTCCAACAAATTTGAAGGGCCTATACCCGAAGCCATAGGGGATTTCAGAGCATTATACTTGCTTAACTTGTCAAATAATGCACTCACGGGCACAGTCCCGTCATTTTTAGGAAACTTGCCCAAGCTAGAGGCCTTAGACCTTTCAAGCAACCACCTAATTGGGCAGATTCCTCCGCAGCTAGCAAACTTAAATTTCTTATCATTCCTAAATCTCTCCAACAATGAATTGATAGGAAAGATCCCATTAGGTACTCAAATTCAGTCATTTCCAGAAGCTTCGTTTGAAAACAATGCAGGATTATGCGGGCCTCCTTTGAAGGCACGATGCGAATTCCCTCCAGTAACAAAAGTCGGCCCTCCAAATCCCAGGACTGGTAACCATATCAATTGGAATTTGAAAAGTGTTGAGATAGGATTTGTCTTTGGTCTAGGAGCTGTCATTGTACCTCTTATGTTTTGGAAGAGATGGAGGATATGGTATTCCAAGCGCATTGATCGTGTTCTTTTCAAGTTTTTCCCTAAGCTGGACCACAGAAACAGAAATCACAGGACAATAGCTCAATGGATCCAAGGAAGAAGGCTATAGTAATAATAAAGAGCATCGCAGGATGTGGGTTCGGACAAATAAGAAGCGGCTTCACTCAGCTGGCTGAAACCCTTGTATGACTGCACCATGCACTATATAAGAAGGTTCATCAGAATCAGTAAACTTGTATGCATGAAAATAAATGGGGAAACTCTCCCTAATTGTTCCTGTAGCTGTTGTGTTTTGATTCCTCGTAATCTTTGGATGTACTTCAGTCTCGTTTGTAACCATTTACCTCTTTAAATAGAAGTATCTATCAATGAAGTCAGATATAAGATCAGCTAATATGAAACTTTTTTTTATAAATTACCTTGGCTTTCATGGTGATAAGTTGACAGAAAACTTGATGCCTCCCTTCTCCTTGGTTACTCGATGAACCCAAGCCGAATGCAGAGGCGGAGGCCACTTCATTAAATGGCCGGCAAAGATTTAACCGTCTACAGTCTACACCGGTATATGACCCGACCCAGATTTCAACAGTGATGGATTAATTGGACTTGGGCGATAAGAGCATATACAATGCTAAAATTACAATTTTGATTCTCTCAAATTTTATTATTATTCAATTTTGACCTATCCACTAATGGCAGATTTACAGCTTAACCGTAAAAATTTTAAGTTGATACAATAATAAAATTATATTTTAATCTTTTTAAAAATTTATAATTTAATTATTGATTTCCAAAAAAAAAAAAAGTTATGGCTTCCCCCCTCTAACTATAAGTTATGAATTGCTGATCATCATATTAAATGCATTTCCATTTTCCAACTAAACTTCCATTTCTCAACACTTGAATTTCTTTCTCCTTTATACTACAAAAACACTTGCAATATTTTAGTTATGAATTGCTGAACATCATATCATATGCATTTAGATCGAATTGAATCGAATTGAGTGAAAATTTTTTAAGTTAATCGAGTTGATAAGTCATGTTTTATCATACTAATTCGATTTGAAATTTTCCGAATCAAGTCGAGTGAAATAAAATTTGAGTCAAGTCGGATCAAGTGAAGTTATTCGAGTTAAATTAAAAAATTAAACATGTCAAATTAAATTCTTCTTAAAGTTTAACTAATTCCATGTTAAATCATATAAATTTCAAACCATATTTCAAAGTAAAATAATAAAATAATAAAAAGATATTTTAGTATGATAAACTTGAATGATTAATCACACTATTTAGTTCCCAAAATTATTATTTTAGGAAATTTTTAAACCTTTAACTTTATATTTTTTTTTATTTTTTATTTTTTTAAAATATAAAATTTGAAATTTTAATAAATATTTTAAAATTTGAAAATTATTTTGAATTTTTGAAAATTATTTTGAATTATTTTGTAATTTTTGTTGAGGCAAACCAATTTGCTCATTTTCAAAATTGACAAGGACTAAAGAGGTATTTACACCAATATGTTATTCGAATTATTTAAGTTATTTGAATTGTAAAATTCAACCCGACTCAAATTTGAAACTCAAATTACTTATTTGATTTAACTCAAATAACTCAATGCAATTAACTTAAAATTTGATTTTTTTTTTCAAATCGAATCTCACCCCTACATTTACGTTCAAAGTTCCAAGTTTAAACTTGTAAGTTTGGTTTGATTTTATATTCGAGTTTATCGAATTGTTATTTTCTTTTCATTGCTTATGGGCAATGGTAATTATTACTCCACTTAGGGTGAGTGTTCGATCAAATTGAGTCAAATCGAGTAAAAAAATTCGAGTTGGTGAGTATTGTTTTATCATCCCTAACTCAATTTGAAACTTTTTTGAATCAAGTCGAATCGAATCGAGTGACATTGTTCGAGTTAACTTAAAAAATTAAACATGTCAAATTGAAATATTTTTACAGTATAACTAATTACATGTTAAAACACATAAATTTGAAACCATATATATTTGAAAACTTTTTCAAAGCAAAATAAAAAAAAATACTTATGATAAATTTGAAATAATTAATTAACTTATTTAGGTCCAAAAATTATTATTTTAGAAAATTTTAGAAAATTTAACTTTCTTTATATATTCTTTAGAGTTTTTTAAATTTTTTATAAATATTTTTAATTTTAAAAATTATTTTGAATCTTTTTTGTAATTTTTGTTGAGAGAGACTAATTTGCTCATTTTTAAAATTTTCAGGGACCAAAGAGGTATTTAATTCAATTTTTTATTTGAATTATTCGAACTGTAAAGTCCAACTCGACTTGAACTCGAAGCTTGAATTACTTATTTGAGTTGACTCGAATAACTCGATTCGGTTAATTCAAAATTTAATTTTTTTCGAATCGAATCAAGTTTTACTCACCCATAATTTCCCTATTACACTCTACTAAGTTCTATATAGAAAATCATTCATGATCGATCCTTAATGGGCGTCGAAACCACCAAAAATAATTCCTAAAATAAAATAACTCTAAACAGTAGCAAAGAGTGGTAGTAGGGTCGAGTCCACAAGGATTGGTACTATAATAAACTTTCCGTTTAACTTATGACCAGAATTTTTGTCGTGTCGAAAGTCATGGCAAAAGTTGTGCCCACAACTCCAAACGAACCTACAAAAAAATAAACAAATAAATCAGGGGAGTTTTGAAATGTTTAGAAACTAAATAACTGAAACAACATAAATAAATAATTAAATAAATTAGAAATTAAATTGGAAATTAAATTCAGATTTTGTGATCAAAGATAATAAGCCTTAGCCCTAAACTCGGTGGATTCTGGATTTTTGAATCGATCCTTGAAAATTAATTTTCTCCTCAAAACTATAAGCTGATTATAGCAGTTAAGAACGTCCTAACCACCAATTCTTCCTCTCGTAGCTGGTCCCAGTACGACCTGCAAACCAACCCTTACCGATTATCTAACCGAGATACACGTGTTCCCGATTCAAGATTTTGGCAACCTTACGCTCTGAAGAACCCAACTCGAATTAACAGCCTCAATCGCATGGGTTGTTTAAACTCGATCACTTCTTCATTGATTTGTTCTAGGAGATCCGAATACAGCACGACCGACTCGTTCCTCCAACTATCAGCAAACACAACTTCAACCCAACATGCACTTTTTGACTTGAAATCGAGTTAACTTTAAGGGATGAGTTGTCAATCCCGATACTTAGGAAAAATGTGAATACCGATTGGAAGGATTTTTGGTATGGATGCGTATCTCACGATTCCCGACCGAAAAGAACACCGGCCTAAAGTTAAGATGGAATTTAGTAGAGCATGAATTTAGTCGTGCTTTGTAGGTTTATGAATGGTGATTTGATGATAATGGAGGAAATTGGGAAAGAAAATGACTTGAAAGGCAATTAAACGAATTTTGAAAGAACAAAGAAATGAAAATGGAAGCATCAGAATGCTCATGCCCAAATTAGAAGAAAAAGAATAATTTCTCTTAAATTCCAAATGAAAATCAAAGATGTAAAATTAAATGTGTTTTTCCTAAGTACATTAAAACCTTATTTATATACATGTTATTTACTAATTTTGGATTTAACCATTTCAACATATAATTAAAAATAAATAAAAATTATGTAACACCCTTAACCCGAATCTGTCACCGAAACAAGGTTACAGAGCATTACCGAAATTTACAAATTAATTTTTAGACATTTTATTTCATCTAGCATTCATATTTGAAACCAACCAAAATCAAAATATTAATGAGGTAACGTTGGCCAATTTAACTTATACATGCCATTCAATGCATTATTCCCCTAACATGTACAATCTTACCAATTCACTTGCATATACATTTTCACACTTAACCTTTATCACATATGTTCATTCTTTTCAAATGTACCTCCATACATACTTCATTTCATATTCACTTTAGCTCGTTATTAACCCCGTTGAACACTCGAAATATACACGGATACGTAGAGAATTAGCACATAAGTGCCACACTGATATGTAGCCGAAGCTACCACTGATATGTAGCTGTAGCTACCACTGAAATGTAGCCGAAGCTACCACTGAAATGTAGTCGAAGCTACCACTGATATGTAGCCGTAGCTACCACTGGAATGTAGCCGAAGCTACCACTGATCAATAACACTGGAAATGTCCATGGGCCTGCTCACACAAGCTGTCAGGTGTCTGCAGCACATGCTAGATCACCCAGCACCCGAGACTCACTGTAATACTGTAACACTGGTCTCTAGTAACATGTCACTTGTATCCACTTCTATTCCTAGGTTCAACTGGGAATTTACACTTAACACTTTATTTTCAACACTTTATCACTTGAATAATTCATGAACAATTTTCCTTCCACATTCAATATTGATTCACATATCAAATAAAATTCACAATTTATAAAAATATATTGCTATTATTTACACGTAACTTACCAGGCTAAATTGCAGAAATATCAAAATTTAGGGATATTTTGGTAATTTTTTATTTTTCTCGAATTTCCACTCAAATCTTGATCTAAATTAATATTTCATTCAATTTATTAATTTAAATGATAAAACAATTCATTTCATGCAATTTGGTCATTTTTGAAATTTTTACAAAATTACCCTTAAAATTTTACTTTTATTCAATTTAATCCCTGAACCTAAAACATGTAAATTAGCTATTTTAAAATAAACTCATATTAGTTGAATATTCACATATATTATTTTTCCTCCTCCTCCACTCCATTCCACATCCTTGATATATATATTACCACTATTTATTTGTTTACTCATAACAAGTTGTTCACTTGAATCATAGTCATTAAATTAATTATATCTTAAGCTACAAAACTCTGAATTGAGATCCGTAAATTTTCTTTGAAACTAGACTCACGTATCTTCTTACCATAAAATTTTCAGAATTTTTGGTTTATCTAATAAGTACAGTTTATTCTTTAAAGTCATCCCTGTTCTGCTGTCTGACAGTTTCGACCCTTATTCACTAAAAATTAATTATCTCCTTGTACAGGATTTGGATGATGTTCTCGTTTGTTCCTTTTGAAAATAGACTTATTAAGTATTCTAATAATATAAATTATAACTCATAATAATTTTTTTAACAATTTTTAATTATTTTCCAAATTCAGAACAGGGGAACCCAAATTCATTCTGACCTTGTCTCATAAAATTTATTATATCTCATAATTTACAATTCCATTGATTACACTGTTTATTCTATAAGAAACTAGACTCAATAAGATTTCATTCCATATTTTTTTCATCCTCTAATTCAATTTTCACGATTTATGGTAATTTTTCAAACTTAACCTACTGTTACTGTCTAAAACTATTATAGTGCAAAATGTTGATTACTAAATTTATAACACCCTTATTCCCTTTCTCTATAGTATTTCCCATCACTTTCTCTTATTTTTCTTCACTAACATATCAAGAACTTAGAACCTTATATAATAAAACCCTACATTAACATCAATTCCATACTTTTTCAATAATATCAAACTAAAAAATATATTGAAATCTTGATGTTCTTACCTTGCTCTATTGATTTCAATCTTTAACTTGATTTTCTCTCTCCTCCAGCCTCTATTTCTTGAATCTAACTTGATATTCTAGTTCCCCATAGTCTCCTTATCAATTTCCTCTCTTGGTGGCTATGGAAATTTCTTTGAATTCTAAGTGAAAATGGTGAATTTTTGGTGGGAGGACCAAATTGTAAAGAAAACAAAACTTTTTTTTCTTTCTCTCTTCTTCTCATGTTGATGCATGGAAAAATGGTGGGATGGTGGCTTCCATATTTCTTTCCACATATATATATACTGAATAAAATAATAAAATATCATTAATAAAATCAAATCAAAATATAATAAACTAATATTTATTTATTTAATCTAAAATATCACCAACATCATCATTATTTTCTAGATTTCTCTCTCTTCTAATTGACCATTTTGCCCTTTAGATCTTTTAAAATTTCATCATTGAGTCATCACTTAATTTGGTAAAATTATGATTTAGTTCCTCATAATTCTTCATCTATTCAATTTGATCCCAATTCATCCATTTTCTTGAGTTTCTAGATTATTCCACCCTTAAAATATTTACACTATTGATCCTTCAACTTTTTTATATTTATGTTTTAGCCCCTCAAATTTTGAGTATTTATTATTGGGTAACAAAACTTTTCTCACTTTTGCAATTTAAGCCTTTCTTGAATTAATATGTCATAATATACTTCTCAATGTTGTCATAACTCAAAATTCTCCTTTTTGTCACTTTATTTCCTTACTATATCAAAAATAATATCTTATTGAAAAAATTTTCGGGGTATTACAAATTAAAACTAGATTTTTTTTCTATTTTTGGCTTTTACAATGTCAAAAGAATCTGATAAGTCCTTGGCCTTTTCCACATTTTTTATTCGGCCTCACTTTATTGATTGTGTTCCAATTTGGTCCTTTTCTGCTCGTTTTTTACTCTTAGCGTCCCAGTTGCATCTCTGACAAGATTAAAACATAAAAACACTAATTCAGCAGGGATCAGTTCAAAAATTAACCGAATTAAACAGAAAAAGTCTAGCAAATTAACATGTTATCAATCCTAATATAACTTTTTGGTCAAATTCTACTATTAGTCCTTATACTATGCATAAAATTCAGATTTGGTCCTTATTATCACATGTGTAACCTAGTGTCAACTTGTTATTTTCACATAATACTCACAAAAAACATTGCCATTATAGTTAATAAGATTTAGCGGCTAATGTTAGAGTCAAGATTCAAATTTCAAAATTAAAAAAAAAATTAACGAGCTAAATTTAACCAATTTAAAAAATATAAAAATTAAAATTGATCAAATTAAATACAAAGATCAAATCCACAATTTATACATTCGAGAGATTAATAATAAAATTTAACCTTACTTTTTCATTCCGTAATTAGTTCTTCTATTGAAATGTAGTGAAAGAGTGATACAGATCTTTGGGCTCTATTTGTTTCGATGAAAGACTAAAGAAATTCAAAAATGCATCTCATTAAAGAAAAGTAATACAATGTTATTGTACAGCCCAAATTTTGCCCGGGCCCAAAACCCATTACCAGCCCAACAAATACAAACCCAACAGACCCAAGTTACCAGCCCAAATCTAAAACCTATCACACCCAAAAAAATAAAACCCTAAAGGCCCAATAGGCCCAAACACCTAAAACATTTTCAAAAAAAAACCCTAGCCACCTAACCACTAGCCGCCGTACCTAGCCCCTGACAGCCCTGCCACAGCCAACTGCTCTGCTGCCGCCGCACCAACTCTTTCTGCCACCACCATGCCTGCTTCAACCACTCACCTGTAGGGAAATAACAACAAATATAGAAAATTATTGTAAAAATGGCTATAAAGCCATTCAAACCAATGTAAAAAGGGGGTTTTTTGGAAAAAAGAACAGATTCAAAAACGCAAAGAGATCTATTCCTAAAGGGATTTTAGTTTCTATTACTTTGTTCTCTACTTTTTTGATACACAAATAACTAAAAAGAATAGATCTGAAAAGCGGACATTTCAAGGTGATTTTCATTTGTTTTTTTTCATACTCATATAATCTTATTCTTTTTTTTTATTTCTTTTTCCCGAAGAATAGTTTATTAGCATAAAATATAAAAAATAAAAAATTTACCTTTTTTACTTTTCGTGCGGTGGCCGGCGCAGCGGTGACGTGTCGGCCCTGTTCGCCGATTTCTGGGACCTGGCCGGATGCTTGAGAGAAAAAAAAGGAAGGTTTTTGAGTTTTTTTCTAAAGAACGGCAGCAAATGAGTTTTTTGAGAAAAAATTTAATTTAAATAAGGGTGCAAAATGGTGCCATTTTGAGCTAGGGTTAACAGGCTCCAAAACGACGCCGTTTAGCTCCTGACCCGAGTACTCGACCCGCTCCGCCAAGGATCCGCGTGTTTTCTAAGAAGGGGTTATTTCCGTTCGCGGTCTTTCCGATTTTGCAACGTTTCCCAATTTGGTACCTTTTCATTCTTTTCTTTTATTTTAATTTAGCCGCATAATTTTATTTTTGTTTCATTTTAGTCCTGCGCAAAGTGATGCGTTTTGGTAGCGGGGTATTTACTGTTTTTGTCCCTCCCCTTTTGGCGCGTGTTGCAATTTAATCCTTTTTATTTTGAATTCGCCCAGTATTTTCATTTTTATTTCGATTTAGTCCGTGTTTTAGCACTTTTATCATTTAGTTAATTATTTTAATGTTATTATTATTATTGTTATCATTATTATTATTATTATTATTATTACTACTATTATATTAATATAATTACTTCTATATGTATATACCCACATGTACATATTTAATATTTACATGCATATATATGCCTTTTATATTTTATAATTTATATACATGTATGTATTTATATTTGCATTTTAAATTTTTTGTATATACATGCTTACATGTATCTCTTTTATTTTAAAAATCTTTATTTTCTTATGTATTTTCTATAGTTTATAATTCAAGTGTATATATGTTTTTTTATATATTTTCCAATGCATACATTCACATTTATATATATATATTTCATTTTCATAAATATACGTACATATACTTACCTACTCTTTATACTTTTAAAATATATATTTTGTATATTCTTATTATTTTATGATTCCTACATAATATATATATATATATATACTTTCCATATTTTATGATAGCTACATATGTATATGCAAATGCTTATATTTTTATATTTTATAATTCATATATGTATATCTTTTATTTATTTTCTTCATTTATTTATTTATTTACATATCCATTATTATTATTTGTTATGCTTTAGAATTTTTATTTATTTATTTATTTGTTATGGTATATACATGATTGATTTGTTTTTTTATTATTCGTTTTTTGCTCATATTATTTTTGTTCACATTATCATATTTATTTTTTCATTACGTATATTAATACCATACTTCAAAAAAGGAAAGTTTTTCTAAATGAGGCAATATTTACCGTTTGGAAATTCGAGAAAACGTGCCCTAATGTGCTGGGTTTCGATTTTTCTCGTTCAACCAAATAGCTAAATATCATTTTAAAAAATTCAAAATAAGGCAATGTTTTTGCGTTTGGAAATTCGAGAAAACGTGCCCTAAGGTGCTGGGTTTCAATTTTTCTCGTTCAACCAAATAGCTAAATATCCTTTCAGAAATTTCAAAATAAGGCAATGTTTTGCGTTTGGAAATTCGAGAAACGTGCCCTAATGTGCTGGGTTTCGGTTTCTCGTTTAACCAATTAGCCAAATGTCCTCTTGAATTTTAATCCATGTCATCCGAGTTTTTTTACGGATCGTATTTTAAATCTCTCTAAAGTTTTCAGTTTTTCGACACTAAGACATTAAGTAATCAACTAGGTACCAATTTTGGGCGTATCGAGGGTGCTAATCCTTCCTCGTGCGTAACCGACTCCCGAACCCTTTTTTTATTTCGTGGACCAAAATCGTTGTTTTAATAAAATTAAATCATTTATTAAAAACAACCACTTTTCGAGGTGATCCAATCACACCTCATTAAAAAGGATTGGTGGCGACTCCCTGATGGGTATCGAATCCACCAATATAAACCTACGCCTTAGTTCGCAAATTATGCAGTATAGGGAGTAGGGTCGATCCCTCAGAGACTGGTTTACTGTAAATTGTTCCTCTCTTGACCAGATTTTTGTCAGGGCAGCTGTCGTGCCCAAGACGTTCGGGGGATAAAAATCTGAAAACCTAAAATTAACAGAAAAATAATGTCAAAAGTAAAAGTTGAAAACAGAATAATAAAAACCGTGAAATAAATATTAAGAAGAATTAATTAGAATGAGCTCAGCTTTAGGCGCGAATTTTCCTCGTCTTTGAACCGATCCTCGAAATTGGATGAACTCTTCTTTTCCAATAAGCTAGTTATAGCTACCAAGGACGTCTCAGACACCAACTCTTCCTTGTGTAAATTAGTTATGGAACGTCCAATAACTAACTCTTATCGATCGAACAACCAAGAAACGTTCGTGATTTAGAACTCCAGCAGCTTTGCGTTCTAGAAAAGCCTAGCTCGAACCAATGCCCTCAACCGCGTGGGACATTTAAATCTGGTTACTACTTCCCTTGACGGAACCAAACAGCAGCCTCCACTTGGCACGCCAATGTGTTCACAGAAAATCGATTAGAAACGTTCTTTTCAGAATTCCAACTGTACGTCTAATCATACCAAATCAAACGACGTCTTTTTTGACTTAGTGTTGATCTGACTTTATGAGCTGACAAAATCATACTCTTAATCCGGTGAAGTAATAAGTACTGGAATTTTAGGAGTTAAATGGCTCGGGTTCGTAACTCACGGGTTTTGACGAGGTTAATTTCGGCCTAAAGCTGAAATGGGTTTAGTTGGCTAAGGTTTGGGACATGTTGGTATTTGATAAATTAATTAAGGTAGAAAAGGTGAAAAGATGGGTGATGTAATTGAGAATGGGGGTGGTTGAAAAAGAGAATTTGAAAAAGGTGTTGTAATTGGAAAGTAGTAAAAGCTGGAAGTTTTTAGGAATTGAAAGTTAAAGAAACTAAAGACAATAAATAAATTTGTGAAAAGTTGAAAATAAAGGTGAAATGGATGGTAGGCTACTGGAACTAATAAAATTGAAGGAAAGCAAGCTAAGAAATAACAAAGGCTACGTGAGAAAGGAGAGAATTGAAAGACAAAAGCTAAAATATTTTTTGATTGATGAAATGATGAACAATACAAGCTCTATTTATACTAGTTGATTTACTAAATTAGGAGTCAACTAGTCATAGGAAATTAAGGAAAAAATATCCCAAAATAAAATAAATCCCAAAATATTCTCCCACTAACTCAAAAATTTCAGCTAATTAATCTTGGAATAATTCTTCTTTGGCCCTCCTTTTTCGCTTCTTTCTTCAATTCAGCCCAATTGTTTCCTTTTTCTTCTATTTAGCCCCAAATTACATTCTTGCACAAAATTCAATAAATATGGCAAAATTAGTGGTGCATTCTCATAAATATACAAAATTAATTACATAAAATATGTAATTTTAGTATTTAATCAATTCCCCCTACTTAGCTTATGCTAGTCCTCGAGCATTTTGTATGTATCTGCAAAAGGAAAAAATATCTCCAAAATAGGACTTGATACTCATGGTTTGCACAATTCAACAATTCAATCCTAGCACATTAACAACTCAAATAACCTAGCCTAAGCAGTAAGTAAATATATTTCAGAAATTATGAGAGCTTGATAGACTTATCTTTCATTTTATTATTTTATTTATTTATTTTTTTACTTAGGACATTATCGAATTTTTTGACGCGAGACATGATGACAACCCAAGCACCATGTTCCGGTTACTCAATTCGGACGTCTCTAAGCGGGTTATTTCGCCCTACTCATAATAACTTGTGAGCGGAGTGAGTGCAAATAAATTGGACAGCCACACGAACCTTTTTACGCGAGATGTGATGACAACCCAAGCACCACGTTCCGATTACTCAGCCCGATGCACAACCCCAATTGTTCACTCTTAACATTCATATCAGAGGAGTATTATTATTTTCTTCGTTTTCTTTTTCTTTTTAAAGATATGACATATGATAAAAGGTAGGCAATCAAGCAAACTCATAATTTCCAAAAATTTCTTACCCACTAAGTCTAGGTTATTGAAAAGTTTCATGTGTAAAGAATTAAATAGCTAAATAGGTCAAACCATAAGTGAACAATCCCAATTAAAAGAAAATTTTACCTTTTACTAAAAACATGAAAAAATAGCGACGACAGATAAGCAAATTAGAACCAATTTATGTTTCCCTCCCCCTACTTATTTTGCATTGTCCCAATGTAATTTAAAAAATAAAAGTAAAGATAAGTAGGAGAAAGAGAGAAAAAGAAACTCCCCATGTATTTCAACGTCATGGAGGGCGGTCTCGTAGGTAGAGTGGGCCTTAACTGAAAAAAGAATTTTGTGGGTTGACATGTGGAATTTAATTTTGTCTTGGAATGTTTTCTTGCAAAAATAAAATAGTAAAAATAAATAATAATAATAGGAAAATTAAAATGTTTTTTTCAAATTTATTAGCTAAGCTATAAACTCGAGAAATAAATTATTAAAAACCAAGATTACGAGATTTGGTAAAACAGTCGTGATAAATGCACCAAGTAAGTTCCCAGGAAAGAGAGGTGAGTCACAATGGACATACTTAAGTACCAAGTCTTTCCTTAGACAGAACTAATCCTTGACATGCATTTCCATTTTCCATTTTACCAAAAATTTTATTTGCATAAAGGAAAAGAAAATTTGGGTTGCCTCCCAACAGCGCTTTGTTTAACGTCGTTTAGCTCGATGATCTGTGTTATTCAAGTTTTGGGCTCTTCAAGAACAATCTCCTCAACTGTGTGTATTTGAAAATTCTCGTAGAAGGGTTTCAGTCGTTGACCATTCACCTTAAAGCACTTTCGGGTTTCTTCGCTTTGAATTTCCACTGCACCATTTGAGAATAGATTAGTGATAGTAAATGGACCTATCCATTTGGATCGAAGCTTACCAGCGAAGATTTTTAAGGTGGACTCGTATAGGAGAACTTTTTGTCCTAATGAAAACTGCTTCCTAGTGATCATCTTATCATGGAACGCCTTCGTCTTTTCTTTATAAACTCGAGCATTTTCATATGCATCGTTTCTAATTTCCTCGAGTTCTTGAATGTCCAACTTCTGAGTTCTTCCTGCAGTCTCCATCTCCATATTACATTGTTTAACTGCCCAAAATGCCTTGTGCTCTATTTCGACTGGGAGATGGCATGGTTTACCAAAAACGAGTCGATAAGGTGACATGCCGATTGGTCCCTTGTAAGCTGTCCTATAAACCCAAAGTGCGTCATTCAATCTCAAGCTCCAATCCTTTCTGTTTGGTTTAACAGTCTTCTCCAAGATGGACTTGATTTCTCGATTCGACACTTCAGCCTGTCCGTTTGTCTGTGGATGGTAAGCAGTAGAAATTCGTTGAGTCACTCCGTACTTCTCCATAAGTGCACTTACGAGCTTATTGCAAAAATGAGTTCCTCTATCACTGATTAATGCTCGTGGAGTTCCGTACCTGGCAAAGATAGAACTTTTAAGAAAGTCAACCACAGTTTTAGCATTATCATTACGAGTGGCTTTCGCCTCTATCCACTTAGAAACATAATCAACAGCTAAGAGTATATAAAAATTTCCAAAAGAAGAAATAAAAGGACCCATAAAATCGATGCCCCACACATCAAAAATTTCGCAAATATGAATAGGAGTAAAGGGCATCTCATTTCGACGACTAAAGTTACCGACTTTTTGGCATCTTTCACAGGTTTTGCAGAATAAGAAGGCATCACGAAATATGTTTGGCCAAAATAGTCCACACTCGAGAATTTTATGTGCGGTACATTTAGGTCCAAAGTGTCCTCCACATGCATAAGAATGACAAAAAGTTAAGATAGACTGTACATCTGTTTCTGCTACACACCGTCGAATTACCTGATCGGAGCAATGCTTCCATAGGTAAGGATTGTCCCAAATGTAATATCGAGCATCCTTTTTAATCTTATCTTTTCTAGACCTTGGTAATTCTGAAGGTATAGTACCTGTGACGAGATAGTTCACTATGTTTGCGTACCAAGGATGAACCGCTTTTGCTGAAAACAGGTTTTCATCTGGGAAGTTATCTTTCAATGGTGTGTCATCTGCCGGAATCTGTAATCGACTCAGATGGTCAGCTACTAAGTTTCCGCATCCCTTCTTATCCCGGATTTCAAAATCAAATTCTTGCAGAAGTAGAATCCACCTAATTAGTCGAGGTTTTGCCTTCTTCTTCCCTATCAAATATTTCAAAGCTGCATGATCAGAAAAGATAACTACTTTAGTTCCCAACAGGTAAGATATAAATTTATCTAAAGCAAACACAACAGCTAATAATTCTTTCTCGGTGGTTGTGTAATTGCTTTGGGCAGCATCCAAGGTTTTCAAAGCGTAGTAGATAACATGAGGCTCTTTCCCTATTTTTTGGCCAAAAACAGCTCCCACACTTCGATCACTTGCATCGCACATGATTTCAAACGGGAAGTTCCAATTTGGTGGTTGCACTATAGGGGCGGAGACCAATTTCTACTTCAGTACGTCAAATGCATCTTTACAAGTCTGGTCAAATTTAAATTCTTTATCCTTCTGTAACAGATTGCAAAGCGGTTGCGCGACCTTCGAGAAGTCTTTTATGAATCGTCTGTAAAATCCTGCATGCCCAAGAAATGAACGAATTTCCCTCACAGATGTGGGGTAAGGTAATGAGTTAATAATATTCGTTTTTGCTTTATCGACCTCAATACCTTCTGAAGAAACTATATGACCTAAAATTAATCCTTTGTCAACCATGAAATGACATTTTTCATAATTTAAAACAAGATTAAATTCTAGGCATCTTTGTAATATCTTAGCAAGATTATCGAGACATTCATTAAAAAAGTTACCGTACACCGTGAAGTCATCCATGAAGACTTCAATGATTTTCTCGACGTAATCGGAGAATATGCTTACCATGCATCTCTGGAAGGTGGCCGGAGCATTACAGAGTCCAAATGGCATTCGTCTATACGCAAATGTTCCAAAGGGGCACGTAAAAGTTGTTTTGTCTTGATCCTCAGGCGCCACCGGAATTTGAAAAAATCTTGAATATTCATCGAGACAACAATAATGAGTCTTACAAGCTAATCGCTCGAGCATTTGATCGATGAAAGGAAGTGGAAAATGGTCTTTTCGGGTAGCTGCGTTTAACTTCCTATAATCGATGCAAACCCTCTATCCATTCTGGACTCGGGTAGGAACTAGCTCTGCTGACGAATTTTTCACCACTGTCACGCTAGTTTTCTTGGGCACGACATGAACCAGGCTAACCCAATCACTGTCAGAGATTGGGTATATCATTCCAGCATCCAACATTTTCTGGATTTCCTTCTTTACTACCTCCGTCATTGGTGGATTAAGGCGCCTCTGAGCATCTCTTTTTGGTTTCGTGTTATCTTCGATGGAAATTCTGTGCATACACGTGGATGGACTTAGCCCTTTTATGTCGGCTATTGTCCAACCAATAGCTTCCTTATATTCCTTCAAAACTAGAACTAGACTTTCCTCCTCGTCTTTGGTTAGTCTGTTTGACACTATTACCGGTAAGGTGTCTCTCTCTCCCAAAAAGACATACTTGAGGTGGTCTGGTAATGCTTTAAGCTCCAATATTGGTGGCTGCAAAATTGAAGGCAACATTTTAACTTGGGAAGGTAATAGTTCAAGATGGTTACCTCGACTCGTCAATGATGGTTGCGTCTCCAAGTGTTTGACAATTTCTCGCAACAGATCTTCTATAACTGCTAACTCTTCGAGACGACTCAATACATCCATGTCAATGCTTCTGTAAAGGACAGTTTCCAACTCATCAAAGTCATGATATTTAGAATAATTTTGAGTTAAACAATCTGTACTATCGATACTGGAAATATTTGACAATGAGTTAGGATGACTCATGGCTTCGTAGACATTGAATTTCACGATTTCACCATCAAACTCCATTGTCAATGTTCCACTCTGAACATCAATTTTTGCGCTTGCGGTACTAAGGAATGGTCTCCCAAGCAAAATGTCAGACGAATTAGTTGAGTTATCGTCCTCCATATTAATAATGTAGAAATCTGCAGGGAAAACTAATTCGTTAACTTTAACAAGGACGTCTTTAAGCAACCCTTCGGGATAGATGACTGACCTGTCCGCCAACTGGATTATCACTCCTGTCTTTTTCAGAGGACCCGCGTTAATCAACTTATATATAGGATAAGGCATAACATTAATGGAAGCCCCTAAATCACACATGGCTTTCTTAATGCCTACATTACCTATCTCACAGGAAATAGCGAACATACCTTGGTCCTTGTATTTGGGCGAAACTTTCTTTTGCAGTACTGCGGAGACATTTTCTCCTACATTTACTCTTTCGTTACCTATTAACCTCCTTTTGCTAGTGCACAATTCCTTGAGAAATTTCGCATAACGAGGGATTTGCTTGATAGCGTCGAGCAAAGGGATATTTACCTCCACATTCCTGAACGTTTCAAAGATTTTTTTTCCTCCTTTTCTTTCTTATCCTTCGCGAGTCTCCCTAGAAAAAGAGGTGGCATCACAACTGATTTCTGAATTTCTGATTCCGGTCTGGCTTTTGGATCAGAGATCTGCTTTTCCCATTCCTTGTCTTGCCCATGACGTTTGTCTGGAACTGTTTCCAGAATTTTTCCACTACGAAGAGTTATTGCACTCGCATTCTGTCGAGGATTCGGCTCCGTCTGGGAAGGTAATTTACCTTGAGATTCCAAACGATTTACCGCCATCGAGAGTTTACTAACTTGATTAGTTAACTCTTGTATTGATGCATCTGTCCTTTGTTGGTATTTTGCAGCATCGACGGCAAGTCTCTCCATAATTACTTCTAGAGATGTGCTCGGCTTAGGTGGCGGTTGCGGTGGTTGCAAAGGTCTCGGTTGGTATGCCGAATTATATCGGGGATTAGCTCCGTAATTCAAGTTGGGATGATCCTTCCACCCGGGATTGTAGGTGTTGGAAAAAGGATCATAGCGTCTTTGTGGAGGTCCCGAAAAACCTCCGACAGCGTTAACATGTGCCGTTGAATTTTCGTTAAGGATTGGGCACAAATCCGTTGGATGTTCAGATGTAGTACAAATCCCACACAGTTGGGTCTGATTCTTCTTTTCTGTAAGCATAGATTGGACAATATTAGTGAGCTTATCCAATTTATCTTCCAAGGATGAAACGTTTACCCCATTAACCCGTCTTGTGAGTTCTGAATTCGGCCGATACTGTTGAGAATTTGCCGCCATGGTGGATATCAGTTCTCTTGCCCTTTGAGGAGTCATATTGACAAGCGCCCCTCCACTAGCAGCGTCAATCATCTTCATTTCCATAGGGAGCAAACCCTCGTAGAAATATTGAAGAAGTGATTGCTCGGTCAAACCGTGTTGATGACAACTTGCACACAGTTTCTTGTATCGCTCCCAATAGTCGTAGAGCGATTCACTCTCCAATTGGCGGATTCCCACTATGTCTCTCCTTAGTTCAGCTGCTCGTGATGCTGGGAAGAACCTGTCAAGAAAAACACGAGATAAGTCATCCCATATTGTAATTGAACTGGGGGGTAAGTAAAATAACCATTCTCTTGTTGTATCAACTAAAGAAAAAGGAAAGGCCCGAAGTTTAATTTCATCTTCGGTTACTCCCTGTGGTTTCATGCTTGAGCAGACCATGTGGAATTCTCTCAAGTGGGTATGTGATTCTCATTCTTCAAGCCTCGAAAAGCGGGCAAAAGATGGATCAGGCCTGACTTCAACTCGAATGGAGTTTCTCCGGCTGGATGGTTGATGCATAACGGTGTTTGTTCGTTGGGAGCAGCAGCTAGTTGACGAATGGTTCGTTTTGCCATCCTTTCTAGTTCACCGAGGTTGTCTTCTACTTCTTTTGTTGCAGAAGGTGGTTCGGTCTCAGGATCAACCACTTCGACTTGTTTTCCACGTTCAATTGCTGCTACACGCTTAAGAACTTCCATCTCTTTACGTCGTGCTCGTGCTGATTTTTCGATCTCTGGGTCGTATTCGAGATCTCCGGATGAAGATCTGGTCATGAAGATAATTTAAACAATTTGTAAGTGTTGCCAGTCCCCGGAAACGGCGCCAAAACTGATGGGTGTCGAATCCACCAATATAAACCTACGCCTTAGTTCGCAAATTATGCAGTATAGGGAGTAGGGTCGATCCCTCAGAGACTGGTTTACTGTAAATTGTTCCTCTCTTAACCAGATTTTTGTCAGGGCAGCTGTCGTGCCCAAGACGTTCGGGGGGATAAAAATATGAAAACCTAAAATTAACAGAAAAATAATGTCAAAAGTAAAAGTTGAAAGTAGAATAATAAAAACCGTGAAATAAATATTAAGAAGAATTAATTAGAATGAGCTCAGCTTTAGGCGCGAATTTTCCTCGTCTTTGAACCGATCCTCGAAATTGGATGAACTCTTCTTTTCCAATAAGCTAGTTATAGCTACCAAGGACGTCTCAGACACCAACTTTTACTTGTGTAAATTAGTTATGGAACGTCCAATAACTAACTCTTACCGATCGAACAACCAAGAAACGTTCGTGATTTAGAACTCCGGAAGCTTTGCGTTCTAGAAGAGCCTAGCTCGAACCAATGCCCTCAACCGCGTGGGACATTTAAATCCGGTTACTACTTCCCTTGACGGAACCAAACAGCAGCCTCCACTTGGCACGTCAATATGTTCACAGAAAATCGATTAGAAACGTTCTTTTCGGAATTCCAACTGTACGTCTAATCACACCAAATCAAACGACGTCTTTTTTGACTTAGTGTTGATCTGACTTTATGAGCTGACAAAATCATACTCTTAATCCGGTGAAGTAATAAGTACTGGAATTTTAGGAGTTAAATGGCTCGGGTTCGTAACTCACGGGTTTTGACGAGGTTAATTTCGGCCTAAAGCTGAAAATGGGTTTAGTTGGCTAAGGTTTGGGACATGTTGGTATTTGATAAATTAATTAAGGTAGAAAAGGTGAAAAGATGGGTGATGTAATTGAGAATGGGGGTGGTTGAAAAAGGGACTTTGAAAAAGGTGTTGTAATTTGAAAGTAGTAAAAGCTGGAAGTTTTTAGGAATTGAAAGTTAAAGAAACTAAAGACAATAAATAAATTTGTGAAAAGTTGAAAATAAAGGTGAAATGGATGGTAGGCTACTGGAACTAATAAAAATTGAAGGAAAGCAAGTTAAGAAATAACAAAGGCTACGTGAGAAAGGAGAGAATTGAAAGACAAAAGCTAAAATATTTTTTGATTGATGAAATGATGAACAATACAAGCTCTATTTATACTAGTTGATTTACTAAATTAGGAGCCAACTAGTCATAGGAAATTAAGGAAAAAATATCCCAAAATAAAATAAATCCCAAAATATTCTCCCACTAACTCAAAAATTTCAGCTAATTAATCTTGGAAAAATTCTTCTTTGGCCCTCATTTTTCGCTTCTTTCTTCAATTCAGCCCAATTGTTTCCTTTTTCTTCTATTTAGCCCCAAATTACATTCCTGCACAAAATTCAATAAATATGGCAAAATTAGTGGTGCATTCTCATAAATATACCAAATTAATTACATAAAATATGTAATTTTAGTTTTTAATCACTCACGTTTCATTTTTCAAAATCTAAGTCGACCCCGTTTTCATCAAAAAATGGTGTCAACACTTATATTACTTAAAAATATTCAAAATAAATTATTCTTTATGAATAAATAAGTAAACTAAGTGCCAAGCCCATTGAGTTAAGCCTATTTGTGGGGTTTTATATGTTATTTGTCAAAAAAAAATGAGCACTTAAGTTTGATATTTCTAATGCAACACAAAATTATACCAATTATTTAACAACTTTAGACATAAAAACCACAATGAAAATGTGTCACGTCTCAAACCTCTATTATATAATTATTTTCCATACATATATAAAATTTTATAAAACCAATTTTATTGTGTATGGTCCCCTCGAATCATCCAGGTCTTGAAGAATATATTGAGACATATTTTTTGATTTTGGAGCACAATTCTTGGTCTACATACAAGTATCATATACTTGTTTGTGAGCTGGTTAATGGACCAGATTCAAAGGTTCGTTCAAAATTTGAGAGGGTTTGAATAAAAAAATTAAACTCATTTAAAATATGAGTTGGGCTCGGGTTTGAACATTCAAGGCATAAGCTTGACTCAGCCCGACTCATTTTTAAGTTTATAATACTTTATATTATGTTATTTTTATATATTATGTAATTTAGAATACATTAAAAGAATAAACTTATATTAAATATATAATACCACTCTACTGTAAATATTAAAATAATGTTAAGATGGCTATATAAAAATTTTAATAAATAAAAAAATATTAAAATATTAAATATTAAAATAAAATAAAATAATTTTTTAAAATGATTAAAGAGAGCAACTTTTGGACCAAGAAAAACTAAAGAAGAAAATCTGGCAAGATTTCACAGTATGTTCACCAATAGGACAATAAATAGGACTCAAACACCGGTCTTGGTTAAGCATTTGTTCTCACGGGACACGTGGAGAAATTTACAAAAAAGAAAAGTCAATATTCTTAGAGGAACTTTACCAATTGAGCCTCAGCAATATTCTCCATTAAAAGGTTTTTGTTTGTTTGTGTGATTTGGTTTGGTGCTAATGGTCTTTTCTTAATTTAACTAAGCTGGTTTACAGCATTAAAAGTCATTTGCTATTCAAATAAAATTCAAACTAACGTAGCATTGTTGTAGGCCATATGAAGAATCCGAGGAACGCGGATTTGAATGTTGCGTGCTACGTCGTCTAATGCTTATAACCTCTGTCAAAGTTTTGAAACATTTCTCACTTTGGACAGACAATGTCAAATTGTACCGCTTCCTTTACCGTATTTTGATTCTTTGCTTGCATGAATATTACCATGTCTAATTCTGCTTTAATCTTTTTATTTTTCACACATTTGAAATTATTTTTTTTTCTACTTTGAATCATAAAAATTTAGTTTCTCTACTCTTTTGGTTATATAGCATTTTTAAAATTAAAAAAACAGTCACATAACCAATTTAAAACTCCATGAAAACCATGTAACCGTGATAAAAATATTTTACTTTTCTAACAGTGTTAAAAAACCTTATAACCTCATATTCAAAATCATAAATCTTATGTTTAAAACTTGTGACTAGCATCTACCCCTTAATGGACCTATAGAATGCAAATGATTAGTTACTGGGCTCGTTCCAGTAGATACCTTAAGAAATAAAAAAAAATCAGATACCTTATAATCCTACACTGAATATTTTTATTTGCTTGTTTGACTTTTTAAATATGTAATATTGACTATGTGATTATTTTTTAATTTAAAAATGTTATATAATTCGATTTACAAGAATTTCTTTAAGGGTCTCATCAACATTAGACTTGAATTATTAAATAAATCAATACAGTATAGGGACTAAATTCATGGAATTAAGAGTTATATAAATTTTAAATGTTTGAAGAGTACATGGACTAAAAGCAAATTAGACCATATTAAAAGTAGAGTAGAGGGACTAATATGTTATTGCTCTTCCTGCTCCTTAACACAACATTCTTGCTGGGAGAATTACTCTTCTAAACATCGCATTTTTCTCCTGAGTCTTTAAGTCATGAGGTTGGAGGCCTGATGCCTGTTGGTGAGAACCTTGGTCTAGTGGGATAGGAGTTGCAGTTGGTGGAGTGGGCGTGGCCGTGAGGCAAGTTACAACTTCTTGTAAGCATTGGGCTGTATGGTTAAAAGGCCTAGGAGGAGTCACACTAGGCTATGATTAAGGCATTGCAGCAGCCAAGGAGTCGAGGTGACTAGAGGAACAGTTCTTATTGGTACAACAGGAGTTGTAGGGTTGGTGGCTAGAGGATCTTCTAGAGCCTTGACTAGTTGTTCTAAAGTGGGAAGAAGGACGCTTGCATATTGTAGATGAGCTCTAGCAGGAATGGAGGCAGAAGGAAAGGTTTGTGTAGAGTTCAAACCAGTAGAAATACTTGAGACAAGTGAGATGAAGGTGTTAAGTGAAGTGGAAAAGTTGACTTGGTTAGTTGGGTTATTGATCTGGTTGGTTTGATCAGTTGGGGTGTCACTTTGAGATTAAGAAGCCATGTTGTCCACACTAACCGCACTAATTGTTGATACAATATACAACAAGAGAAACATATGAGGAAGAGAAGGGTGGTTGCTATGGAGGTTGGTTCACCTAATCGGGGTGGAGAGCTAGACGTTATTGATAGCAGTGGAAAAGAGAACGTAAAGGTTGAGGCTTGAAAGAGTGTTGGCATAGTGTAGGCTTAATATTCTTGAAGGGTCAACCAAATCCTTCTTTATCGTTCCTAATGTTAACGTATTGGACTTGGCATCCAGCCATCATTACGGGGCACGTAGGAGGGATGTCTTAGATGAGATGAGGATGTTTGTGACAAGACAAATTTTGTCTTTCATTTTGACTTGATGGGATAAAACAATTGAGCTCATGTAATATTTAATGAGCAACAACTTTATGTTCCCAATGAAGAGTAGGTCACCCATTGCCTACGTGGTCACTCTGGAAGGGTGAGTACGCAGGTGGCCTCTAAGCTTACTAGTGGCAGGCTTACAACTCAGGTGCCTTTTCGACTTATCATGCATGTTTTGATACGAATGTGGTATAACAATGATCAAAATTAAATTCATTATAATTATTTAGAATTAGATGCTAATTTTAAATTAAAATGTACGAATTAGCATGTTGATTAATTACTTTAAATTTATTATTTAAAATATTTAAAAAATATTTTATATCAAGGGTCGGTCACATATCTTTATTTAATCACAAGTAAATATATGAGCTAACTTTTTTTAAATACATTTAAAAATATATAAAAGTATTTTTCTAATGAATCTTAAATCGAAATTAGAGTCAACATGCACATAAACCATTTAAAAACATTATTTAAAATTAAAAATAAATAATATTTAAACAAATTTCCTTTCTACTCGCTCGATTGTGAATTGTAAATTAATTTAAGAATCAATATAAAGACTGTTAGTACAAATCTCCGGTGAGGAAAATCTCAAACACACAAACAGAACTCGAACAGTAAAAGAAGAAAAAAAGGACAAGGCTTCAAGGCGTGTATCAAGCACTATCTTTAAGGTTATATTCGCCTCCACCTATCTTCGGTGTGCAAATGAGTTCCAAGCAAATTAACCTTGAGAATACAATGAAGCCAATGACTATTTGCATTTTGCTCTGACGAGAATAATCCACTACGCACTGAGCAATGTATAACAAAAACTCAATTTCTACAAAGGATTTCTGCAGTGATACTTTATGGAATAATCTAATAATATTAGAAAATGAAGGAAGGAAAGAAATAATATTTAGAATTTGTTGGTGTGATTTCCAAATGAAATCCCATTCCTATTTATAGAAATTTTCATGTCTATTCATAGAGACATCTTTTAATAGGTGTCTTTATGAATAAATAAATAATAATAATTCTTAATTTTATAACTATTCAAATAATATTTTTTGAATAGTTATAATTCTTTTTAAAAAATCAAATGATATAACTTTTGACCAATGACCAAAAGATTTATCTTTTGATTAATTACAACTATTCTTTTATAGTTATTAGGATACTATAAATATTTGAAAATGTTTCAACAATCTCTCCCCATTTTCAAAATATTTAGATTTTGATATTCTTGGAAATTAATTTGCATAAATAAATGTGTCTTACGATTGAACTTTCACTTAGTGAAAACATGTTAAAGTTAATCAAAATTGCATGGTAGACTAAGCTTTGAACCAACTATTCCATTTGATTAACCAAACACATCTCACACAATGATTTCAACATCGATCAATGCATAGTATCTAGGGACACTATTATGGCCATGTGTCTGTGTCATCTTTTCATGAGTGCTGTTAGAGCCAAGCTCTTGAGCTCCTAGAAGTGGCCACACTTCCATTCACATAGATAGATCCCATCAAGAGTGTTCTCGTAATTATAACACTCTAACATATTTATGTTATGGGTCCATTAAGAGTACATTACTCATCATTCCCTTATCATTACGGGTACCTAGCACTTTAATCTTAGGATGGATTTATTTATAGTGCTAACAGTCACATACTAATGATGTACTTTGTCTCATTAAACTCAAGACTTGACATCATACCAAGCGTTGAGTTGAGTTTCCATCATGGGTGACTCTAATTAATGGGCTTGAGTCCCATCTCTTTTGAGGTCCTTTTTACTGTATCTTTAGCAAGACTTTTTGTCAAAGGATCCGCCAAAATTTCACTTGACCTCACATAATTAATAGTGATCACTCCATCAGAAATTAATTGTCGGACATAGCTATGTCTTAATCCAATGTGTTTAGACTTTCCATTATATACTTGGCTATATGCCTTTGCTAGAGTAGCCTCACTATCACAATGGATAGAAATAAGTGAAATTGGCTTAGGCCATAAAGGTACATCATAAAGCAAATTTCTTAACCATTTTGCTTCTTTAGATGCAACGGCTAATGCAATAAATTCTGCTGCCATAGTGGAATTAGTAATACATGTTTGTTTCTTGGAATACCAAGAAATGACTCCTCCACCAAGAATGAAGATCCATCCACTAGTAGATGCATGATCTTCCAAACTTGTAATCCAACTAGCATCTAAATACCCTTCTAAAACTAGAGGATATCCATTATAACACAATCCATAGTTAATAGTTTTCTTTAAGTACCTAAGTACTCTATTCAAAGCTTGCCAATGCAAACTACTTGGATTACTTGTGTACCTACTCAATTTTCCAACAACATATGCAATATCTGGTCTTGTACAAGTCATTATGTACACAAGACAACCAATTAGACTTGCATATTTCAATTGATCAATTTTCCTACCAGCATTAGATACTAATTTTATTTGAGGATCCATGGGTGTAGATGCTGGTATATAGTTGAAAAGATCAAACTTTTTAAGCACATTTTCAATGTAATGTGATTGTGATAAAGCTATAGTGCTTTCATCTCTAGTTATTTTAATCCCAAGAATAACATCTGCTACACTCATATCCTTCATAACAAAGTTATAGTGGTTTCACAATCGTGAAGCACAATTCTTGGACTACATAGAAGTAACATATACTTGTTTGTGGGCTGGTTATTCGACCAGATTTAAAGGTCCTTTCGAAATTTGAAAAGATTTGAATAAAAAATTAAGCTCATTTAAAATATGAGTTGGGCTCAAGTTTGAACATTCAAGGCTTAAGCTTGACTCAGCCCGACTCATTTTTAAGTTTATAGTACTTTATATTTTGTTATTTTTATATAGTATGTAATTTAGAATACATTAAAAAATAAACTTATATTAAATATATAATACTACTCTACTGTAAAACATTAAAATAATGTTAAGATGGGTATATAAAAAATTTTAATAAATAAAAAATATATAAAATTATTAAATATTAAAATAAAATAAAATAATTTTTTTAAAATTAAAAAATAATATAGGCGAGATTAAAATGATTTGGGAAAATGATGAAAGAAAAGAACTTTTGGACCAAGAAAAACTAAAGAAGAAAACCTGGCAAGATTTCACAGTATGTTCACCAATAGAACAATAGTATTTGACATGAATTAAATAGGTCAGGCCAGCTTAGACTCAAACACCGGTCTTGGTTAAGCATTTGTTCTCACGGGACACGTGAAGAAATTTACAAAAATGAAAAGTCAGTATTCTTAGAGGAACTTTTCTAATAGAGTCTCAGCTATATTCTCCATTAAAAGGCCCTACTGTTCTATGTTTTTTTTTTTTGTGATTTGGTTTGGTGCTAATGGCCTTTTCTTAATTTAACTAAACACACCAAATTTATTAGGACAAAAGAAAAAACATATAAAACTAACGTAGCATTGTTGTAGGCCATATGAAGAATCCGAGGAACACGGATTTGAATGTTGCGTGCTACGTCGTTTAATGCTTATAACCTCTCATGTTACTCACATTTTCTGTCAAAGTTTTCACTTTGGAAAAAGAAGTCAGACAATGTCAAATTGTACCCTTGATTACAGTCATTTCCACTTCCTTTACCGTACTGTAATTTCTTTCAATATTTGATTCTTTGCTTGCATGAATATTACAATGTCTAATTCTGCTTTAATCCTTTTTATATTTTTCTACTTTGAATCATAAAAATTTAGTTTTTTTACTCTTTTGATTATATAGCATTTTTAAAATTAAAAAAAAGTCACGTAACCAATTTAAAACTCCATGAAAATTATGTAAGGTGATAAAGGTTTTTTGCTTTTCTAACTGTTAGAATTAAGTGACTCGAATCATTATTTAAATAAAACATAGTGGTAAAATAAAATAAAAGTAAAATCCTATAGAACTATACCTCTTTTATTTTATTTTAGAATAAGGTTTTTTAAACCTTATTAAACTCTATCTATTTGATATTGATTAGAATAAGGTGTTTCAATATTACTACAATCTTATTAGAATATAATTTCACAAGCCTATAAATAGACATAGTCTATTCCTCTTGTAATTATTTGAATTTGATATAGTGAATTATCTTCTCCTCTGCCCGTAATTTTTTTTCCAAAAGGGTTTTCACGTAAAATCTGTGTGTTCTTTATTTCTCTCTCTTTTACTTTGCGATAAATTATCATTACCGACATTCTATTTTTTACAAATTGGTATCAGAGCTTCCGGGTTGTTCATCTTAATCATAGTAATCGCGTCTTTGAAGTATGAAATTCTGCTGTTGGATCACAACACCAGATTCACATTGTGGCAAATAAAGATGTAGACAATTCTTGCACAGATGGACTTAGAGGAAGCCCTGCTAGGGGTGGACAAGATGCCTTCAACATAGAAAGGAGGAAGAGAAGAAGTGTAAGGATCGAAAGGCGTTAACTCAGTTACATCTGCATTTGTCTAACGAAATTTTGCAAGATGTGATGAAGGAGAAGACCGCCACTGAATTATGGAAGAGGTTGGAACAAATATGTATGTCGAAAACTCTAACTAGCAAGTTGTATATGAAACAACGTCTTTATGCTTATCGTTTGGATGAAGGTGCATCTGTGCACGAACACTTAACAGTGTTTAAAAAAATTCTCTCAAACTTGAAGGCTATGGAGGTTTAATATGATAAGGAAGATCTAGGGTTGATTCTACTTTGTTCGTTGTCCCCGTCTTATTCAACCTTTAGAGATATGATTTTATATAGCCGCGAGTCTCTCACAATTGATGAGATTTATGATTCTTTAACCTCGTATGATAAGATGAAGCATCTTCTGGTTAAAACCGACTATCAGGGAGAGGGTCTCATTGTTCGTGAAAGACAAGATCGAAATGCTGATGATGATCGTGGAAGGACACAGGAACAGAATCCTCGTGGTAAATCTAAGGGTAGATTGAAGTCTTCAAACAGAGGTAAAACTTGTAACTTCTACAAGAAGAAAGAGCACATTAAATTTGAGTGTTATAAGCTACAGAACAAGATCAAAAGGGAGGCTGCGAATTAAAATAGAAAACAACCAGAAAATTTTGGTAAAGCTGATGTTGTAGAATACTACAGCGATGATGAACTTCTAGTCACTTTTGTCAACAATTCTAAAGTGAGCGAGGAGTGGATCATTGATTCGGGTTGCACCTTTCACATGAGTCCCAATCGAGATTGGTTTACAACTTATGAAACAGTGTCTGAAGGTGTTGTTTTGATGGAAAATAATACTTCATGTAGAATTGCAGGTGTTGGAACAATTAAAGTTAAGATGTTTGATGGAGTTGTCAGAACACTTAGTGACGTATGACATGTTCCTAAATTGAAGAGAAATTTAATTTCGTTGAGTACTATTGATTTAAAAGGGTACAAATACATAGCTGAAAGTGGGGTTTTGAAGATTTTCAAAGGTTCCCTCGTTGTGATGAAAGGGCAGAGAAAGACTGCCAAGTTATATATTTTGTAAGGTTTTACTGTTACTGGTGATGCAGCTGTCGCATCCTCTTCCTTGTCAGATAATGATATTACTAAACTTTGACATATGCGCCGAGGGCATATGAGTGAGAATGGTATGACAGAATTGAACAAAAGAGGACTTCTTGAAGGACAAGGAATTTGTAAACTGAAGTTTTGTGAGCACTGCGTTTTTGGAAAGCAAAAGAGAGTTTGATTCACCAGAGGAATCCATAACACGAAAGGAACGTTGGGGTATATTCACTCTGATTTGTGGGGGCCATCCAGAGCGCCTTCGAGAGGTGGAGCTAATTATATGCTAACTTTTATTGATAATTTTTTCAGAAAAGTGTCGGCGTTCTTCCTGAAGTAGAAAAGCAATGCGTTTTTCGCATTTAAGTCTTAAAAAACTATGATTGAAAAAGTAGACGGGAAAACAAATAAAATACCTCTACATAGACAATGGCTTAGAGTTCTGTTCTGATGAGTTTAATAAACTGTACAAGTCAGAAGGGATCGTGAGACACTTGACAGTTCGTCATACTCCACAGCAAAATGGCGTTGCAGAACGAATGAACAGAATGATCATAGAGAAGGTTTGATGTATGTTGTTAAATGCCAATTTACCAAAGTCATTTTGGGCTGCAGCAGCCTCTACTATATTTTTTTTGATCAACCGATCTCCATCCGTTGCCATTGAGAAAAAGACTCCACAAGAGTTATGGTCTGGTAATCCTGTTGACTATTTTGATTTAAAAATCTTTGGGTGTCCTGCGTATGCTCATGTTGATAATGGAAAATTGGAACCGAGATTCATTAAATGTGTTTTTCTTGGTTATAAAGCTGGTGTAAAATGGTATAAGTTATGGTGTCTTGAAAATAGAAAAGTTGTGATTAGCAGAGATGTTGTTTTTGATGAAACTGCTATGCTACCTAACTTATCTCTTAAAGGTTCTTCCAATAAAGAAAATCAAAAGCAGGTAGAACATCAAATTAATCTAGAATCTACAACAGAGTCGACTCCTCAAGCTAGTACAAAAATTCAAAATCGAGTTGCTTCTTCACAACAATACTCTATCACCAAAAATAGAACTAGAAGAGAAATTAAACTTACAAAGAAGTATGCCGAGGCTGATCTAGTTACTTATGCTTTAAATGTGGCTGAAGATATAGAGACAAATCAAGAGCCATCTAATTATTCTGATGCGGTTAGTTGTGAAGACTTAGAAAAGTGGATGTTTGTTATGCAAGAGGAGATGAAATCACTCCACAAAAACAAAACATGGAATCACTTCCTAAAGGTAAAAAGGTTGTTCATTGTTAAATGGGTGTTTAAAAAGAAATAAGAGACTCCAGGAGTTGAAAAACCCATATATAAAGCAAAGCTTGTTGCAAAGGGTTACATTGAAATTCCAAGATTGGACTTCATAGATGTGTTCTCCCCAGTTGTAAGGCATAATTCGATTCAAGCTTTGCTTGGTATTGTGGTCATGCATGATTTGGAGCTTAAGTAATTATATGTAAAAACTGCATTTTTGTATGGAGAACTTGAGGAGGAGATTTACATGCAACAACTAGAGGATTTTACAGTCTCAGAAAAAGAGGACTATGTTTGCTTGCTGAAAAAGTCCCTTTACTGTTTGAAACAGTCACCAAGACTGTGGTACAAGAGGTTTGATTCCTTTATGACTTCTCATGATTTTAAAAGAAGTAGCTTTGGCAGTTGTGTTTACTTTAAGAAAAACAGTGATGGTTCTTTTATGTATCTGCTCCTTTATGTTGATGACATGTTAATAGCAGCGAAAGATAATGAGAGATAAAAAAGGTCAAAGCCAACTAAATGAAGAATTAGAGATGAAAGATTTGGGACCAGCAAAGAAGATACTTGATATGAAGATTCTTAGAGATAGAAAAGCAAGTAAATTGTACCTAAGTCAGAAGGGGTACATTGAGAAAGTTCTTTACAGATTCAATATGCTGAATGCTAAGCCTGTTAGTACTCTTTTGGCAGCCCATTTCAGACTTTCATCGATTTTGTCTCCACAACCAGATGATGAGATTGAGTACATGTCACATGTTCCATACTCTAGTGTAGTGGGATCTCTCATGTATGCTACGGTTTATTCACGTCCAAATTTATCATATGCAGTCAGTACAGTTAGCAGATACATGACGAATCCCGGTAAAGAATATTAGAAAGCACTTCAGTAGATTTTAAGATACTTACGAGGTACTACTGATGTTTACTTATAGTTTGGAAGAACTAGAGATGGAGTCATTGGGTATGTTAATGCTGATTTTGCTGGAGACCTTGATAGAAGAAGATCTCTCACAAATCATGTCTTTACAATCGGAGGTTGTGCAATCAGTTGGAAAACCACTTTGCAAACTACAATTGCTTTGTCTACCACTGAAGCTGAGTACATGGTGATTTCTGAGGGTTGTAAAGAAACTATTTGGTTGAAGGGACTCTTTAATGAACTCAATAAAGACCTTCAAATCAATACAGTATTTTGTTACAGTCAGAGTGCCATCTTCCTTACAAAAGATCAAATTTTCATGAGAGAACCAAACACATTGATGTTCGGCATCATTTTGTTTGTGATATTATTGCTCGTGGTGATATTGTTGTGAGCAAAATTAGTACTCATGAAAATCCTGCAGATATGATGACTAAGTCACTTCCTATGAGCATTGCTTAGACTTGATTGGTATTCATTGTTGGAGTTAAACCCTTAAGGGGTTTTATGGAAGAGGTGGAGAACTTATTTGTTGAGAGTTCGCGATGAAGAATTTGTTCATTAAGAATTCGTGTCAAGGTGGAGATTGTTAGAATTAAGTGACTCGAATCCTTATTTAAATAAAATACAATGGTAAAATAAAATAAAAGTAAAATTCCTATAGAACTATACTTCTTTTATTTTATTTTAGAATAATGATTTTAAACCTTATTAAACTCCATCTATTTGATATTGATTAGAATAAGGTGTTTCAATCTTACTACACTCCTATTAGAATATGGTTTTACAAGCCTATAAATAGATATAGTCTACTCCTCTTGTAATTATTCGAATTCGACATAGTGAATTGTCTTCTCCTATGCCTGTGGTTTTTTTCCCAAAAGGGTTTCCACGTAAAATCTGTGTGTTCTTTCTTTTTCTCTCTTTTTCTTTGCGATAAATTGTCATTATCAACGTTCTATTTTTAACACTAATAGTGTTAAAAAAGTTTATAACCTAAAATTCAAAATCATAAACCATATGTTTAAAACTTGTGGCCAGCATCTATCCCTTTAATGGGCCTACAGAATGCAAATGATTAGTTACTGGGCTCATTCTGGTAGATACTTTGAGAAATAAAAAAATCAGAAACCTTATAATACTACACTGAATATTTTTATTTGCTTGTTTGACTTTTTAAATATGTAATATTGACTATGTGAGTATTTTTTTAATTTAAAAATGTTATATAATTCGATTTACAGGAATTTCTTTAAGGGTCTTATCAATATTAGATTTGAATTAAATAAATCAATAGAGTAAAGGGACTGAATTCATGGAATTAAGAGTTATATAAATTTTAAATGTTTGAAGAGTACATGGACTAAAAGTAAATTAGACCATATTAAAAGTAGAGTAGAAGGACTAATACGTTATTGCTCTTGCTGCTCCTTAACACAACATTCTTATTTGGAGAATTACTCTTCCAGACATTACATTTTCTCCTGAGTCTCTAAGTCATGAGGCTGGAGGCCTGATGCTTGTTGTGAGAACCTTGGTCTAGTGGAATGGGAGTTGTGGTTCGTTGAGTGGATGTGGTTGTGAGGCAAGTTACAACTTTTTGTAAGCATCGGGCAGTATTGTTAAAAGGCTTAGGAGGAGTCATATTAGGCTGTGATTAAGGCATTGCAGCAACCAAAGAATCGAGGTGACTAGATGAACAGTTCTTATTGGTACAGTAAGAGTTGTAGGATTTGATGGGTGTGGATTCCACCAATATAATCCTACGCTTAATTTGCAAATTTAAGCAGTATAGGGAGTAGGGTCGATCCCTCATAGACTGGGTTTGCTGCAAATTGTTGCTCTCTTGACCAAATTTATGTCGGGGCAGCAGCTGTGCCCAAGAAGTTCGGGGGGATAAAATTTGAAACCTGAAATAAATAAATAAAATGCGTAAAAAGTAAAAGCTGAAGACAAAATAATAAAAACAGTTAAATAAATCTGAAGGGAAATTAATTAAACTTAGCCCAACTTCAGGCACGGGTTTTTCCTCGTCTTTAAACCGATCATCGAAATTAGATGAACTCCTCTTTTCCAATAAGCTAGCTATAGCTACCAAGGACGCCTCAGACACCAACTCTTCCTTGTGTAAACTAGTTATGGAACATCCAATAACTAACCCTTACCGATCGAACAACCAACGAAACATTCGTGATTTAGAACTCTGGCAGCTTTGCGTTCTAGAATAGCCTAGCTCAAACCAATGCCCTCAACTGTGTGGGACATTTAAATCCGGTTACTCCTTCCCATGATGGAACCAAACAGTAATCCCCACTTGGCATGCCAATGTGTTCACAGAAAACCGATTGGACAACCGATCCTTTCGAAATTCCAACTGTACGTCTAACCACAGTAACTCAAACGACGTCTTTTTTGACTTAGTGTTGATTTGAGTTTGTGAGTTGACAAAATCATACTCTTAATCAGAAGAAATAAGAAGTGCTGGAATTTAGGAGTTAAATTGCTCAAGTTCGTAACTCATGGTCTTGATGAGGCTAACTCCGACCTAAAGCTGAAATGGTTTTAGTTGACTAAGGTTTGGGGCATGTTGGTATTGGGCATAATTGGAGAAGGTTGAATAAATGAAAAAGAAATGAAAGTAGGTGGATGTGGGTAACGCAAGGTTTGATGCAGTATTTCTAAAGCTGAAAATAAATGGAAAAATATGATGAACTTGTGACAGAAAATAAATTTGCAAGGAAAGAAAGATTGTATTCAAGAGATGAAAAAAGCTTGATTGAAAACTTGATGAATGAATGAACATAGTAGCCCTTATTTGTACTAGTGGCTTTGCCAAATTAAGAGCCACTAACCATAGAAAATCAAGGAAATAAAATATTCCATGATACAAAAAAATCCCTACATAATCTTCCACTAAGTCAACATAGAATTTTAGCTAATGACATCTTGGAAAAATTCTTCTTTGGCCCGCATTCTTTGCTCCTTACTTCAATCTAGCCCAACTGTTTCCTTTTTCTTATATTTAGCCCCAAATTGCACTCCTGCACAAAATTCAATATAAACATGGAAAAATCAGTGGTGCACTCTCATAAATTAACCAATTTAATTACATTGAATATGTATTTTTAGCATTTAATCAAATCCCCCTACTTATTTAATACTAGTCCTCGAGCATTATTCATGTATCTGCAAAAGGAAAAATTTCCTCCAAAATAGGACTTGACCCCTATGGTTTGCACAATTCAACAATTTAATCCTAGCACATTAACATCTCAAATAACCTAGCCTAAGAAGTAAGTAAATATATTTCAGAATTTATTAGAGCTTGATAGACTTACCATTCATTTTATTATTTTTGTACTTAGGACATTTTCGAATTTTTTGACGCGAGACATGATGACAACCCAAGCATCATGTTCCGGTTACTCGATTCAGATGTCTCTAAGCGGGATATTTCACCCTACTCGTGATAGCTTGTTAGTGAAGTGAGTGCAAAGAAATTGGACAGCCACACGAACCTTTTTACGCGAGATGTGATGATAACCCAAGCACCACGTTTCGGTTACTCAGCCCGATGTACAACCCTAATTTTTAACTCTTAACATTCGTATAAGAGGAGTATTATTATTTATTCATTTCTTTTTTTTAAGAAGAGAAGGTAGAAAATTAACATGTGATATAAGGTACGTAATTAAGCAAACTCATAATTTCTAAAAATTTCTTACCCACTAAGTTTAGGTTATTGAAAAGTTTTATGTGTAAAGAACTAAATAGCTAAATAGGTCAAACCATAAGTGTACCGTCCTAATTTATCAAAAGAAAAATTTTACCTTTCACGAAAAACATGCAAAAACAGCGACAACAGATAAGAAAATTAGAACCAATTTATGTTTCCCTCCCCCTACTTATTTTACATTGCCCAATGTAATTTGAATTATTTAAAGGATAAAAAGTAAAAGTAAGTAGGGAAAGGAAAAATTAACTCCCCATGTATTTCAACGTCGTGGAGGGTGGTCTCGTAGGTGTGTGAGAACGTCTGTCACCAAGGTGCATAAAGGTTTGAGTCCTTCCTTGATTCGGGTCAATCGAGATTCGACAGAAGTTGAAGGCTCCATTCCGTGCTGGTGTCTACATTGGAACACTCTATTCGACGGATCCGTTCTCGTACCTAGAGGAACAAAATAAAAAGAAGAAGGGGTACTGGCAAGTAACCCCACAGAATCCAAGCAGTACATATCTAAAGAGTCCATTTTGTATGCCAAATTCAAAGAACTAAAATTGATAGCTGATGGATTCAAATTGGAGGCTAAACGTGTGATGTAAGTACCCAAAATTAGTGCTCGATTAGACTGCAAAACATGTTGAAACTGAATAGCAAACTAATAGCCTAAATTCACCTTTCTACCCAAAATGCATGCACCATAGAAAGAATAATTCAGTTTTAGTTAAAGAGGCAGATGCATCATTACGTCTGGAAAAATTGAAAGCAAGGAATCTATGTATGTATCTAAGTGTAGGACTATGAATTCCTATGTCTTTACAATGCTTCGGGTCGTACGATATCTGTCTTATTTCAATTAACAATGCTAAAGTTTCATTAGCATCAAAATCAGATGGTATGTCGAGATATGATTCATAATAGTCATTAGTTGCTAAATAGTCCTCACTAACAAATCCCAAAGCAACATTAAACTTAGAAATAGACATATTATAATGCACACCTAGCAAGCGAAAATTGACAGCACGATGTGTGTCCACAATGTTAGCAGAGCGGTTGAAGTAAAATATGGAATAAATTTAAAAACCAACTCATAATATGCAGGTTCATCAATGGCAGCAAAATCAGTCCACCCAATAGCATTAAAATATTGATTAACAAATTCTTCAATTTCTAAAGAATATAATGAGCGTGCTTACATATCGGAAGAGGGCGATGTTGGATTTGTTCGAATTGTGCTTGGTGTGTCGGGCTCGTGAACATTAGATTCCCATGAAATCTATTCTCTGAGGGCATGAATCCTCTTCTTTGTCGAAACTGACCGCGCTCACGTAGGTGAAAGTCAATGTCATGGTGGTCCGTTTCATCTTCGTAATTTTTGGCATCGTCTGTCGTTGGAGTTGATAAATCGGCCAAAGGTGGCTGTTGGTGACCTCGGGTTTGTCTTTGCGTTGAATGTGGTTCAGCACCATCATTCGGGGGTCGCAGAATTCTTCTCGAAGGCCCCGATTGTATTGGTTGATGTGCATGGACGTTTGGTCTGGGAGATGGGTGGTATTGGCTATTGGATGAGTTTGGTGGTACGACCGGGCTGTTTGGAGGATGGTCGACCGAATTGGGTGGATCATGGGGTGGGTAGACTACGACGATCGGAATTGGGCTGCAGTTTCTTCTAGGACGGTGCGATTGCAGCGGCGGAGATGGATGGGACTCGTCAGAGTCGATGGTGACAAAGGGTTGGGCAGTGAACTAGTTTTGTCGTTGGTTTATTATGGACGGAAGTTCTTGTGCCATACATTCGCATGTACGGACCATGGTGGTGAAATGGTTTCTTTGGAGGGGTGTTGAGTGGTGGTGTTGAAGGTGAAAGAGAAAGGGGAATAAAAGAAAGAAAGTAGAGTTTGAAAAAAAAATTAGTTTTTTTGTTTCTTTAGCCGGTCAAATGGGGGTAATAGGGTTGGGTTTTCTTAGGTGGAAAATAGGTGGATAGGATGTGATTTAATGGGTGAAAGGTTTTTTTTTTTTTTGAAAAGGGGTGGACGGTTAGGGGGAAAAAGTGGTGAGTTAAAATGGGGTAGTGAGGTTGTAGTTTTCTAGGTGAAAAGATGGATGTGATAGGTGAAAGATTAGGATTTGATGGGTGAAAGGTTAGGGTATTTTTTTAAATTTGAAAAGGGGTGGACGGTTGGTGGTGTAAATTTGGGTTTTATTTTTGGGTTTGAATTTGGGTTAGTATATTGGGATTGGGTTTGGGTTTTGGTTAATGGGTTAGCTTAGGTATTGGATTGGTTTAAATGGTGGGTAGGTGGAGTGGGCCTTGGCTGAAATAAAAAAAATTTTGTGGGCTGACATGGGAAATTTAATTTTGTTTTGAAATGTTTCCCTGCAAAAACAAAACAAAATAAAAATAAAAATAAAATAAAATAGTAAAAATAAATAATAATAAAAGGAAAATTAAAATTAAAATGTGTATTTTTTTATTTCTCGAATTTATTAGCTAAGCTATAAACTCAAGAAATAAATTATTTAAAAACCAAGATTACGAGATTTAGTAAAATAGTCGTGATAAATGTACCAAGTAAGTTTCCAGGAAAGAGAGGTGAGTCACAATAGACATTCTTAAGTACCAAGTCTTTCTTTAGACAGAACTGATCATCGACATGCATTTTCATTTTTCGTTTTACCAAAAATTTATTTGCATAAAGGGAAAAATTCGGGTTGCCTCCCAACAGCGCTTTGTTTAACGTCGTTAGCTTGACGACCTGTTACTCAAATTCTGGGCTTCTCGAGAACAATCTCCTCAACTGTGCGCGTTTGAAAATTCTTGTAGAAGGGTTTTAGTCGTTGACCATTCACCTTAAAGCACTTTCGGGTTTCTTCGCCTTGAATTTCCACTGCACCATTTGAGAATAAATTAGTAATAGTAAATGGACCTATCCATTGGATCGAAGCTTACCAGTGAAAATTTTTAAAGTGGAGTCATATAGGAGAACTTTTTGTCCTATTGAAAACTGCTTCCTAGTGATTAACTTATCATGAAACGCCTTTGTCTTTTCTTTGTAAACTCGAGCATTTTCATATGCATCGTTTCTAATTTCTTCAAGTTCCTGGATGTCTAACTTTTGAGACCTTCTTGTAGACTCCATCTCTATATTACACTACTTAACTGCCCAAAATACTTTGTGCTCTAATTCGATCGGGAGATGGCATGGTTTACCGAAAATGAGTCGATAAGGTGACATGCCTATTGGTCCATTGTAAGCTGTCCTATAAGCCCAAAGTGCGTCATTTAGTCTCAAACTCCAATCCTTTCTGTTAGGTTTAACAGTCTTTTCCAAAATGGACTTGATTTCACGATTGGACACTTCAGCTTGCCCGTTTGTTTGTGGATGGTAAGCAGTGGCAATTCGTTGAGTTACTCCATATTTCTTCATAACTGGACTTACAAGCTTATTGCAAAAATGAGTTCCTCTGTCACTGATTAATGCTCGTGGAGTCCCATACCTGGAAAAGATAGAACTTTTAAGAAAGTCAACCATAGTCTTAGCATTATCATTACGAGTGGCTTTCGCCTCTATCCACTTAGAAACGTAATCAACAGCTAAGAGTATATAAAAATTACCGAAAGAAAAAACGAAAGGACCCATAAAATCAATGCCCCGCACATCGAAAATTTCGCAAATATGAATAGGAGTAAGGGGAATCTCATTTCAACGACTAAGATTGCCAACTTTTTGGTACCTTTCACAGGTTTTGCAGAATATAAAGCATCACGAAATATGTTTGGCCAAAATAGTCTACATTCAAGAATTTTATGTGTGGTGCGTTTTGGTCCAAAGCGTCCTCTACATGCATAAGAATGACAAAAAGTTAAGATAGACTGTACCTCTGTTTCTGCTACACACTGTCAAATTACCTGATTGGAGCAATGCTTCCAAAGGTAAGGATCATCCTAAATGTAATACCGAGCATCTTTCTTTATCTTATCTTTTTTAGACCTTGGTAATTCCGAAGGAACAGTACCTGTAACAAGATAATTTACTATGTCTGCCTACCAAGGATGAATCGCATTTGCTGAAAAGCAGGTTTTCATTTGGAAAGTTGTCTTTTAATGGTGTGACATCCACTGGAATGGGTAATCGACTCAGATCGTCAGCTACCAAGTTTTCGCATTCCTTTTTATCCCAGATTTCAAAATTGAACTCTTGTAGAAGCAAAATCCACCTAATCAGTCGAGGTTTTGCTTCCTTCTTCCCTATTAAATATTTCAATGCTGCATGATCAGAAAAGATAATCACTTTAGTTCCCAACAGGTAAGATCTAAATTTATCTAAAGCAAACACAATAGCTAATAATTCCTTCTCAGTGGTTGTGTAATTGCTTTGGGCAGCATCTAGGGTCTTCGAAGTATAGTAGATAACATGAGGCTCTTTCCCTATTCTTTGGCCAAGAACAGCTCCCACACTACGGTCACTTGCATTACACATGATTTCGAATGGGAAGTTCTAATTTGGTGGTTGCACTATGGGAGCAGAGACCAATTTCTGCTTCGATACGTCAAATGCGTCTTTACAAGTCTGGTCAAATTTAAATTCTTTATCCTTTTGTAACAGACTGTAAAGCGGTAGGGCGATTTTTTAGAAGTCTTTTATGAATCGTCTGTAAAATCCTACATGGCCAAGAAACGAACGAACCTCCCTTACAGATGTGGGGTAAGGTAACAAGTTAATAATATTCGTTTTTGCCTTATCGACCTCAATTCCTTCCGAGGAAACTATATGACCTAAAATTAATCATTTGTCAACCATGAAGTGACATTTCTCATAATTTAAAACAAGATTAAATTCTAGGCATTTTTGTAATATCTTAGCAAGATTATCAAGACATTCGTTAAAAGAGTTCCCGTATACCGTAAAGTCATCCATGAAGACTTCAATGATTTTCTCGACATAGTCAGAGAATATGCTCACCATGCATCTCTGAAAAGTGGCCGGAGCATTACAGAGTCCAAACGGTGTTCGTCTATACGCAAACGTTTTGAAAGGGCATGTGAAAGTTGTTTTGTCTTGATTCTCAAGTGCCACCGAAATTTGGAAAAATCTCGAGTACCCATCGAGACAACAATAATGAGTCTTACTAGCTAATCGCTCGAGCATTTGATCGATGAAAGGAAGTGGAAAATAGTATTTTCGGGTAGCTGCATTCAAATTCCTGTAATCGATGCAAACCCTCTATCCATTCTGGACTCGGGTAGGGACCAGCACTCCTGACGAGTTTTTCACCACTGTCACGCCAGTTTTCTTGGGCACGACATGAACCGGGCTAACCCAATCACTATCAAAAATTGGGTGTATCATTTCAGCATCCAACAGTTTCTAGATTTCCTTCTTTACTACCTCCATCATGGGTGGATTAAGGCGCCTCTGAGCATCTCTCTTTGGTTTCATGATATCTTCAATGGAAATTCTGTGCATACCAGTTAATAGACTTAGCCCTTTTATATCGACTATTTCCAACCAATAGCTTCTTTATAATCCCTTAGAACTCGAACTAGATTTTCCTCCTCGTCTTTGGTTAGTTTGTTTGACACTATTACAGGTAAAGTGTCTTTTTCTCCTAAGAAAACGTACTTAAGGTGGTCCGGTAATGCTTTAAGCTCCAAGGTTGGTGGTTGCAAAACCGAAGGCAACATTTTAGTTTGGAAAGGTAATAATTCAAATTGGTTACCTTGATTCGTCAACGATGGTTGCGTCTCCAAGTGTTTGACAATTTCTCGTAACGGATCTTTTATAATTGCTAATTCCTCAAGATGATTTAAAACATCCATGTCAATACTTCTGTAAATGACAGTTTCCAACTCATCAAAGTCATGATATTCTGAATAAGTTTGAGTTAAACAGTTTATAACATCAATGCTAAAAATATTTGATAGTGAGTTAGAATGTCTCATAGCTTCGTAGACATTGAATTTCACGATTTTGCCATCAAACTCCATTGTCAGTGTTCCGCTCCGAACGTCAATTTTTGCGTTTGCGGTACTTAGGAACGACCTTCCAAATAAAATGTTAGACGAATTAGTTGAGTTATCGTCCTCCATATTAATAATGTAGAAATCTGCAGGGAAAACTAATTCATTAACTTTAACAAGGACGTCTTCAAACAACCCTTCGGGATATACGACTGACCTGTCCGCCAACTGGATTATTACTCCTGTCTTTTTTAAAGGACCCGCGTTAATCAACTTATAAATAGGATAAAGCATAACATTAATGGAAGCCCCTAAATCACACATGGCTTTCTTAATGCCTACATTACCTATCTCACAGGAAATAGTAAACATACCTTGGTCCTTGTATTTTGGCGGAACTTTCTTTTGCAGTACTACGGAGACATTTTCTCCTACATTTACTCTTTCGTTTCCTATTAACCTCTTCTTGCTAGTACACAATTTCTTGAGAAATTTTACATAACGAGGGATTTGTTTGATAGCGTCGAGTAAAGGGATATTTACCTCCACCTTCTTAAATGTTTCGAGGATTTCTTTTTCCTCCTTCTCTTTCTTATCCTTCGCGAGCCTCCCTAGAAAAGGAGGTGGCATCACGACTGGTTTCTGAATTTCTGATTTCGGTCTGGCTTCAGAGATCTGCTTTTTCTATTCCTTATCTTGCCTATGACTTTTTTCTGGAACTGTTTCTAGAGCCATTTCGCTACAAAGAGTTATTGCACTTGCATTCTGTCGAGGATTCGGCTCTGTCTGGGAAGGTAATTTACCTTGAGATTCCAAACGATTAACTTTGATCGAGAGTTTACTAACTTGATTAGTTAACTCTTGTATTGATGCGTCTGTTCTCTGTTGATATTTTGCAGCATCGACGACAAGTCTTTCCATAGCAGCTTCTAAAGATGTGTTCGGTTTGGGTTGTTGTGGCGGTGGTGGAAGTCTTGGTTGGTATGATGGATTGTACTGGTGATTAGTTTTGTAATTCAAGTTGGGATGATCTTTCCACCCGGGATTGTAGGTGTTGGAGAAAGGATCATAGCGTCTTTGTGGAGGTCCTGGAAAACCTCTGATAGCATCAACATGTGCCGTTGAATTGTCGTTAAGGATGGAGAACAAATTCATCGGATGTTCAGACGTAGTACAAATTCCACATAATTGGGTCCGATTCTTCTTTTCTGTAAGCATAGATTGACCAATATTAGTAAGCTTATCCAATTTATCTTCGAAGGATGAAATGTTTACCCCATTAACCCGTCTTGTAGGTTCTGAGGAGTCATATTGGATATCAGTTCTCTTGCCCGCTGAGGAGTCATATTGACAAGCGCCTCTCCACTAGCAGCGTCAATCATCTTTATTTCCATAGGGAGCAAACCCTCGTAGAAATACTGAAGAAGTGATTGTTTGGTCAAATCGTGTTGAGGACAACTTACACACAGTTTTTTGTATCGCTCCCAATAGTCATAGAGCGGTTCACTCTCTAATTGGTGAATTCCCACTATGTCTCTCCTAAGTTCAGCTGCTCGCGATGCTGGAAAGAATCTGTCAAGAAATACACGAGATAAGTCATCCCATGTTGTAATAGAAATAGGGGTAAGTAAAATAACCATTCTCTTGCTGTATCAATTAAAGAAAAAGAAAAGACTCAAAGTTTAATTTCATCTTCGATTACTCCCTGAGGTTTCATGCTTGAGCAGACCATGTGGAATTCTCTCAAGTGAGTGTGTGGATTTTCATTCTTCAAGCCTCGAAAAGTGGGCAAAAGGTGAATTAGGCCTGACTTCAACTCATACGGGGTTTTTTCGGTTGGATAGTTGATGCATAACTGTGTTTGCTCGTTGGGAGCAGCGACTAGTTGACGAATGGTTCGGTTTGCCATCCTTTCTGGTTCACTGAGGTTGTCTTTTGCTTCTTTCGTTTTAGAAAGTGGTTCGGTCTCAAGTTCAACCATTTCGACTTGTTTCCCATGTCGAATTGCCTCTGCACGAATTGTTTGGCTAAACTTTTCGACGTTGGATTCTAAGATCCGTTGTCCTAGCTCAACTTCTACTTTACTTGCACGTTTAAGAGCTTTTGTCTCTTTTCGTCGTGCTCGTACTGATTTCTCTATCTCTGGGTCGTATTCGAGATCTCCAGATAAAGATCTAGTTATAAA
Organism: Gossypium hirsutum; assembly: GCF_007990345.1. NCBI lineage: Eukaryota > Viridiplantae > Streptophyta > Magnoliopsida > Malvales > Malvaceae > Gossypium > Gossypium hirsutum. The sequence goes on from NC_053440.1 coordinate 49,018,242, forward strand.
GACGATTTAAATAATTGCAAGTGTTGCACATCCCCGGTAACAGTGCCAAAATTGATGGGTGCCGATTCCACCAATATAATTTTACGCCTAATTTGCAAATTTAAGCAATATAGGGAGTAGGGTTGATCCCTCAGAGACTGTGTTTACTACAAATTGTTGCTCTCTAGACCAGATTTATGTCGGGGCAGTTTTCGTGCCTAAGATGTTCGGAGGGATAAAATTTGAAACCTGAAATAAATAAATAAAATGCATAAAAAGTAAAAGCTGAAGACAAAATAATAAAAACAGTTAAATAAATCTGAAGGGAAATTAATTAAACTTAACCCAGCTTCAGGCACTAGTTTTTCCTCGTCTTTGAACCGATCCTCGAAATTAGATGAACTCCTCTTTTCCAATAAGCTAGTTATAGCTACCAAGGACGTCTCGGACACCAACTCTTCCTTGTGTAAATTAGTTATGGAACGTCCAATAACTAACCCTTACCGATCGAACAACCAACGAAACGTTCGTGATTTAGAACTCCGATAGCTTTGCGTTCTAGAAGAGCCTAGCTTGAACCAATGCCCTCAACAGTGTAGGACATTTAAATCCGATTATTACTTCCCTTAACGGAACCAAACAACAATCCCCACCTGGCACGCCATTGTGTTTACAGAAAATCGATTAGACAATCGATCCTTTCAGAATTCCAATTGTACGTCTAACCACACTAACTCAAACGACATCTTTTTTAACTTAGTGTTGGTTTGACTTTGTGAGTTGACAAAATCATACTCTTAATCCAGAGAAATAATAAGTACTAGAATTTAGGAGTTAAATTGCTCGTGTTCGTAACTCACGGTCTTGATGAGGCTAACTCCTACCCAAAGCTGAAATAGATTTAGTTGACTAAGGTTTGGGGCATGTTGGTATTGAGCATAATTGGAGAAGGTTGAATAAAAGAAAAAGAAATGAAAGTAGGTGGGTGTAGGTGACGCAATGTTTGATACAGTATTTCCAAAGCTGAAAATAAATGGAAAAATATGAGGAACTTATGACAGAAAATAAATTTGCAAGAAAAGAAATATTGTATTTAAGAGATGAAAAAGGCTTGATTGAAAACTTGATGAATGAATGAACATAGTAGCCCCTATTTATACTAATGGCTTTGCCAAATTAAGAGCCACTAACCATAGAAAATCAAGGAAATAAAATATTCCATGATACAAAAAAAAATCCCTACATAATCTCCCACTAAGTCAACATAGAATTTCAGTTAATTACATCTTGGAAAAATTCTTCTTTGGCCCGCATTCTTTGCTCATTACTTCAATCTAGCCCAATTGTTTCCTTTTTTTCTATTTAACCCCAAATTGCACCCCTGCACAAAATTCAATATAAACATGGAAAAATCAGTGGTGCACTCTCATAAATTAACTAATTCAATTACATGAAATACGTATTTTAGCATTTAATTAAGGTTGGTGGCTAGAGGATCTTCTAGCGCCTTGACTAGTTGTTTTAAAGTGGGAAGAAGGAAGCTTGCATATTGCAAATGAGCTCTAGCAGGAATGGAGGCGGAAGGAAAGGTTTGTGTAGAGTTCAAACAAGTAGAAATACTTGAGACATGTGAGATGAAGGTGTTAAGTGAAGCGGAAAAGTTAACTTGGTTAGTTGGGTTATTGGTCTGGTTGGTTTGATCAGTTGGGGTGTCACTTTGAGATTAAGAAGCCATGTTGTCCATACTAACCGCACTAATTGTTGATACAATGTACAACAAGAGAAAAGTATGAGGGGGAGAAGGGTGGTTGCTATGGAGGCTGGTTCACCCAATCGGGGTGGAGAGCTAGAGGTTATTGATAGCAGCGGAAAAGAGAACGTAAAGGTTGAGGCTTGAAAGAGTGTTGGCATAATGTAGGCTTAATATTCTTGAAGGGTCAACAAAATCCTTCTTTATCGTTCCTGATGTTAATGTATTGGACTTGGCATCTAGCCATCATTACGGGGCGCGTGAGAGGGATGTCTTAGATGAGATGGGGATGTTTGTGACAAGAAACTTTTGTCTTTCATTCTGACTTGATGGGATAAAACAATTGAGCTCGTGTGATATTTAATGAGCAACAACTTTATGTTCCCAATGAAGAATAGATCACCCATTGCCTAGGTGGTCACTCTGGAAAGGTGGCCTCTAAGCTTACTAGTGGCAGGCTTACAACTTAGGTGCCTTTTCGGCTTATCATGTGTGTTTTGATACGAATGTGGTATAACAATGATCAAAATTAAATTCATTATAATTATTCAGAAGATGCTAATTTTAAATTAAAATGTACGAATTAACATGTTGATTAATTATTTTAAATTTATTATTTAAAATATTTAAAAAATATTTTATCTCATGGGTTGGTCACATATCTTTATTTAATAACAGGTAAAGATATGAGCTAACTTTTTTAAATGCATTTAACAATATATAAAAATATTTTTCTAATGAATCTTTAAATCGAAATTAGAGTCAACATGCACATAAACCATTTAAAAACATTATTTAAAATTAAAAATAAATAATATTTAAACAAATTTCCATTCTACTCGCTCGATTGTGAATTATAAATTGATTTAAGAATCAATATAAAGAGTAATCACTTTAAATGTAAAAAGTAATAATAGAATTTTCTCCAAATCCACTATTGTATATTATTTAAATATTTTTGGCTTGTTCACACTTTTTTTATGTTGTATTTCTGTTATTTTTTTTACTTAATTTGGTACTTGTATTTGTTAAAAAATATATATTTTGGTACCCAAAAATAACAATATTAATTTTTTAGTGTTTAATTTGAGTTTTAAGGTTAATTTGATGAAAGTTAATTTCTAATATTACTAGGTTTGAATTTTTCATGCTTTTGTTAATAGAATATATTTAGTGTTAATTGTGAGTTTGTTTAATTTTACATTTAATTTTTCAAATAAAGTCCGATGATTTCATCAAATCAACTCTAAAACCCGAATTAAATACTAAAAAGTTAGCATCATTACTTTTGGGTGCCTAATTATATAATTTTTTGTCAAATACTGGTACCAGATTAGATAAAAAAAACAACACAAATACAACATTAAAAAAATTATCAAACTCATATACTAATGAAGTAGTCGTAAACCAACTAAAAATATGATCAATACAAGTGCACCTATAAATTAATAGTATAGTTACGATGAGTAAAGATGTCGTTCACGCAAAAACTAAAAACCACTTTTCTATTGTTTAACCGAATAATTAGAGTGATTGATTAAAAACTAAAATTAATTAATTAAATTAACTAAAAAACTCGACAAAGAACAAATCAGGAAAATAATTGGTTAACAACCAAGAAGCAAAACAATACACAGGAAAAAATTCACCTAGATTTCATCTGTTACCATCAATCTAAATTACGCAATTTCTTCACTTAGTATATTGATTCGTAGAAATCCCTAAATTATATTAATATCTCTCTTAAAGAATAAGAGCAATTGACTAGGTTGATTAATTTAATTTTCATTCAAATTAAAACCTTTATTGTTGCATTAACTCGATCTATGATTCCCTATTAGATTTGACTTTAATATGGTAGATTTATGTCGTCATATTTCTAGGATTGTATGCAATTCCACTCGATTACACTGGATCTACTCTTAAATAGGATCTATTCCTCCTCTGATTTAAGCACATCAAATATGGATCAATAGTCTAGAAATATTAAATCAAGAATTAAGCACAATAATTGAGAACAAAATCTAAGTCTTTATTGCGTAAAATAAAAATCAAACGATAGAATCCATCATAGGGTTCATCTCCCTAGGTAAAACATCTAAAATACAATATAACCATAATAAATAAAGAAACTCATAATAATCTCCAAAGAAATCAAAAGGGAATTTTCAATATTGATGGAAATCTGCTTCAGAATCAACTTCAATGATGTTTTTCGAGTCATTTTCTTGAATATTCTATGACGGCTCACTCCTATTTTCTTATTTTTGTCATATATAGGTCACAAAATGTCCGAAAAATCTTAAAAATTGCGTTTTTCCGCTGTTCAGAGTGCAATTCGCGAAATCAACACGGCCTGCCACATGGTCGTATGACAGCCTATGTGGCTCACACGGCCGTGTGTCTAGGCCGTGTGGAATGGTCTAGCCTGTGTGGCCCCTATACCCTATTTTGATTTTTCGATTTTCACTCCTTTTACTCCTAAATGCTCTTCTAAGTATAAAAACATGAAGTTAAAGGATTAAAAGCATAAAATTCACCATTAACATCGAATAATCACCCAAAAACACGTTAAGAATGAGATTAAAGCATGTTACTTTTAACACTTATCAACCAATTATATATTAAGTCGATATTTTTTATATTTTAATATTTTCAGTAAACAAAGTAGGATAAATTTATATAAAATCCTTAAAATAGTTAAACATAACACAAAATGAGACATAACCAATATAGAAATATAGATATATATATATATATAAAAGAAACATGTGAAAACTAAATTATTAATACAAAAGAAATTGTATAACATAAAAATGCTAAATTGAAAATATAACTTTTTTTTCTTAATCCTTTTACTTTTTCATTGTCATTGCTTCACATTGGGCTGAAATAGAAAGAAAAAAAGGACAGGTTGTAGATACAACAACACATATCTACAGTGTTAGGATGTATAAAGAAAAGAATAGATGGCAGTAAGTGACAAAGAAAGGCATAAATCATGGAGTATGAAATAGAAAGTAAAGAAGGGACAGCTTAATTTCATGCCTCGTAAGCAGTTAAAAACAGAAGCTTAGTGTGAATGTGAGGATTTGGTCTGATTACATTAAATTACTCGGTGGCCAACAGCTTTGCAGTAATCAATACATTTCAGTTCTTTTTGTGGTTTGAATTTTCCAACCTAGCTCAGACTTCCAAAAGCATAAGCTTTGAGTCCAGTCTTCCCATGAAAATAACACTAGAGAAAAAAACCAACAAAACAACGCGTATTATTATTGTTAGTACTGATTGTAGAAAAGTCTACAACAAAACCAAATAATAAACAAAGAACAAGCTTTTCCTCTGCCCCCTCCCCTGCTGCTTTTTCCTTTTCTTTCTGCTATTTTCTTTGCCAAATAGTTCATGCTTGTGGACCTGCACACTCACCAACCTAACCCCATGGTGATTTCTACTTCATAATTCTTAGTTGTATGGATATGTTACTAATGAGGATTTCAGGCCTTTTTTGGCTTTTATTGTATTCCTTTGTAGCAGTTTTGGTTTCTGGTGAATGTCAAAGCCATCAGCAAGAGTTGCTGCTCGGATTGGGGAAAACCCTCAATTCTTCGTTGTCTGCAAAGATGCGGAACTGGAACCAAAGCACGGATTGCTGTTATTGGGGTGGTATAAACTGCGATCAAAGTGGTCGGGTTATCATACTCGACTTGAGCAACCAATTAATTTCCGGAACAATTGATAATTCGAGTAGTCTTTTCAATCTTCAGCATCTTCAGCAGCTTAATTTGGCTTATAACACACTCAGCTTCAGTTTTCCTTGTGGGTTTGACAAGTTGTCAAATTTGAGCTATCTTAATTTGTCAAATGCTGGCTTTACAGGGCAAGTTCCGGCTGAGATTTCACGCTTGACAAACTTGATTACTCTAGATTTATCTGTAAATTTATTTCTTAGAGATGGACGACCCTTGAAACTTGAGAAGCCAAACCTGAAGATGCTTGTTGAAAATCTCACAAGGCTAAGATCTCTCCATCTTGATGGGGTCAAAATTTCAGCAAGAGGAAATGAGTGGTGTAAATGGTTATCCTCACTGACCAATTTGGAAGAGTTAAGCATGTCCAACTGCAACCTTTCTGGACCAATTGAAGATTCCCTTCGAAAGTTGAAGAATCTCTCAATTATTCACTTGGATAGGAACAATTTATCTGCTGTGGTTCCAGCATTCCTTGCTCATCTTCCAAATTTGACTTCATTGCGGCTCAGTTCTTGCGGCTTGCATGGACAATTTCCAAGAGAGATACTCCAGGTAAGGATGCTACAGTCTCTTGATGTACTTGACAATGAGAAACTTCAAGGTTCTTTGCCTGAATTCCATCATAATGGGTCTCTTCAGAACCTAGTTCTTAGCGGAACAAACTTTTCTGGGTCATTACCACAGTCCATAGACAAGCTTGTGAACTTGACTAGACTAGACCTTTCGTCTTGCAATTTCAGCGGAGCAATTCCGAGTTCAGTCTCCAACCTGCAACAACTTGTTTACTTGGACTTGTCATCCAATAACTTTACCGGTCAAATCCCATGTTTTGATTTGTCCAAAAATCTTGCCCATGTAGATCTCTCTTACAATAAACTGAGTGGCAAGATCGAGTCATTTAAGTGGGAAGACCTTCCAAACCTTACTCATATTGATTTAAGGCACAATTCACTTAATGGGAATATTCCTTCCTCTCTTCTGGCACTCCCTTCACCGAAAAGAGTTCTGCTTTCCAACAATCAATTTGATGGCGAAGTTACTGGTGTTCCAAAAGTGAGAGAATCCTTATTGGATACTCTTGATCTCAGTTACAACCAATTGCAAGGGCCGATACCCGCGTATGTTTTTGAACTCAGTAGACTTAGCGTTCTGGTGCTTTCTTCCAACAATTTCAATGGCACCATATGGCCAAGAGACATTCGGAAGCTTGTGAATCTCACATATCTTGACCTTTCACACAACAACCTGTCTGTCATTGCAACTGAGAGTTATTCGGTCTTGTCATCTTTTCCCAAGATTACTACACTAAAGCTGGCGTCCTGCAAATTGAATGTGTTCCCTGATCTAAAGAACCAATCAAGATTAACCTATCTGGATCTTTCACAAAACCAAATTTCAGGTGAAGTACCCAATTGGATTTGGAGTGTCAGTGATGACCTCCTGCATCTGAACTTTTCATTTAATCAGCTTGAGGGTCTGCAGAAACCTTATCAAATAGTGCCCAATCTTTCAGTCCTTGACCTTCGTTTTAACAGACTCACTGGTCATATCCCAACTCTGCCTCTATCTGCAAGCTATCTGGATTTTTCAGGGAATAATTTTACTTCTTCTTTACCAAGTAACATTGGTAACAACCTCTCCTACACTATTTTCTTTTCTGTCTCAAGCAATGGCCTTACAGGTGCCATTCCTAAATCAATATGTGAGGCTGTTAATCTGCGAGTTCTTGACTTGTCCAACAATAGTCTGAGTGGTGCCATACCAAAATGTTTAATTGGACAGATGGATCTTCTAGGGGTACTGAACCTTAGGGGCAACAATCTCAGTGGCCAAATCCCTAATGCATTTTCAAGAAAGTGTTCCATAGAAACACTAGATGTCAATGGCAATGAGCTCACAGGTAAGATCCCAATATCCCTTGGTAGGTGCAGAAAGCTTGAGGTATTAAACCTTGGTAACAATCACATCAATGACACCTACCCTTGCCATTTGAAGAACATAACCAGTTTGAGGATCCTTGTTTTACGATCAAATAAATTCCATGGGGGAATTGGTTGTCCAGCCGACAAGCGCCCCTGGCCAAAGCTTCAAATTGTGGACTTTGCCCACAATAGTTTTAATGGGAAATTACCAAACAAATTTGTAGCAAGATGGAAGGCAATGGAGGTTTATGACGATGAAGCTCAACTAAATGTTAAACACCTTCGGTTTGAGGCTCTACGATGGACTGGAATTTATTGTCTAGACGGTATTACAGTTACCAACAAAGGTCTACAGATGGAGCTGGTGAAAATCCTAACTATTTTCACCTCCATTGACCTTGCATGCAACAACTTGGAGGGGCCAATACCAGAAGTGATCGGAAAATTCAATGCACTGTATGTTCTCAACCTGTCACACAATGCTCTCAGTGGAAAAATCCCACCATCTCTAGGAAACTTGCAACAGCTGGAATCCCTGGACCTCTCGAGTAATAACCTGAGTGACAGTATTCCTCAACAGCTTTTAAAGCTAACTTTCCTTGCAGTCCTTAACCTGTCCCACAATCAACTGGAGGGACGCATACCAGTTGGAAAGCAGTTTGCAACATTTACTAATGATTCTTATGAAGGTAACAAGGGACTATGTGGGAATCCATTGACGAAACAGTGCAACCATGCTAACCACAGCCAAGATTTAAGGCCCCGTGCATCCAAAAAAACCCAGAATGATGAATTCGATTGGCAATTCATATTCATTGGAGTTGGATTCGGTGTAGGAGCAGCGGTATTTGTTGTACCCTTGATGCTTTGGAAGAGAGCGAGTCAGTGGGTCGATGACAATGTGGATAAATTCCTTGCAGAAAACCTGCCAAAGATGGGCCTAGTTTACACACGCCCTTGTTATGACAATGTTGATACAGATGGAAATATTGAACATGACAAGAAACGATATGATGATGATGACGACAACGAAGAAAGCGATGAAAGTACAGGAGAATTTCGAGGGAGATATTGTGTGTATTGCTCAAAGCTTGACGAAACAAGAAAGAAGACAATTCATAACCTGGGTTGTATCTGCCATGATTCACCGCCATCTTTATCTCCTTCTTCTTCCACCTCTTCTTCCTTTTCTCCTTAGATTACAACCTTCATTTTTGTTTGTTTTGTATATAAAATGTAAATGTGAATTTGGGGTCCTCACTCCTCATAAACAATAGGGAGTGTAGTCTGCGTTTTGGGTAAGTTTCGTCCGGTTTTGAATTTTTTTTAGTTATTTTATATTATTTTGAATTTTAGATTTTTGAGTTTTATTATAAAAATGAGTTTAGTTATTATTTGATAAAATTTCTTGATATTTAAAAAAAATAATTCTTCAAGTAAAAGAGAAAATTATATAATAGTGATGGTGCTTCTATTGAAGGAGTCGGGCAGCAGCAGGAGGGAGTATAAGAGATTGCAATGGGGATTGGCTTCGAGGTTACTTGCGAGGTTTTGGAGTCTGTAACCCTGTCGATGCGGAACTGTGGGGAATTCATGATTAGTTGCGGTGTGCCTGGGACATGGGAATGAGGCAGATTCTGCTGGAAATAGATTGTATGGCTGCTGTTAACTTATTGCGCAGAAGGGGGGATGAGCTTCCATGCAATGCAGTCCTCCAATTAATCTTGGACATGTTCCTCTGGGAATGCGACGTGCGGATTAATCATGTATGTCGGGAAGGCAATTGGGTATGGCAAAATTGGCGCTAAATAGTCATTATGGTCCGACTGTGTTTAATGCCCCATCCCAGGAAATTGTCATTGTGTTGATGGAGGATGTACATGGTTTAGGCTTACAACGTCGACTAGTGTCATCAACCAATGTCCCTGTACAATCTCTAACAACAACTCCAAGACAAAGCCCCATCATAATTGATTTTTAACCAATTTCCCTCAGGTCTCTCCCAAAAACTCTGCAATGAAGTGACCTCTGGCCCTCTTTTCAGATTACCATCACCCTCCTTGCAATCCATCATTTCCTTCCATGCAATTTGTATCCTTTTAATTGTCTTCCATAAATCAATCTGCTTCCCCTGCGTAACTCTTTCACATCGCATCTTCCAGGTACGCCAAGCTGTATAACAGATTCTTATCAATAAATCATCACTTTGAACCTCTAATCTTTCAATATTTCCAATAACTGCCAACAACCAGTCATCAAAGGTAGTAATGGATTCCCTAGAGATTTCAAACAATACACCGCTTCAAACCAGGTTACTCTTACCCAGTCGCAACCAAAAAGTAGATGCTCAACAGTTTCCTCATACTGCTGGTAGATTTCACAAATAGGGTTTGGCAGACATTTCCTCTTCCAAAGCCCTAGTCTTGATGGTAAGACATTAGAACATCTCCAGATCAATATTTGAATCTTACTAGGTACATTCAGATTCCAAATGATCTTTCAAATATTCTTATCCAACCTATGCGAAAAGGAATTCAAAGCTGCGCTTTCTTTACTTTTTCAGTCCTCAGCATATTATAGTCTGATTTAACTGAATAGTTCCCTCCAATACTATGAGGCCATACAAGTTTATCTTCCTCCTCTGTCTTGCATATAGGTAGTCTCATAATAATCTGCTTCTCTTGCTCTGAAATCCATTGTTCAATTAAAGAAATGTTCGACCTATACCCTCTCTCTTATTCATAATATCGACAACCAGCTTTGGCATTAAGGGTTCAACCGTCCCAGGAAAGTTCAGCCTATATCCATCAAGCCCATAAACCCATTTCTCTTCCCAAATATTGATCTTCCCACCATTATTGACTTTATACAATAATAGTTCCCTAAGAAAATCCTTTGCTTCCACCAAACTACTCCATGTCCAAGAGGCTCGAGTACCCTTCCCTGTTTCCATAAAAGTTTTGTGAGGAAAATAAAGTCCTTTTAGAATTATCACCCATAGAGCTTCAGGCTCTTGAATTATTCTCTAGCCTAGTTTAGAGAGTAGCGCTAGATTAAAACATCCAAAGTCCCTGAAGCCTAACCTGCCTTCAACTTTAGGTCTGCTTAGTAGATGTCAGGCCTTCCAATGAATCTTACTTTCAGTTCCAAGTTGTCCCCATCAGAATCTTGCCATGGTTGCGCTCATTTCTCAACAGGGAGACTTGGGAAACTTAACACAAGTCATTACATAAGTAGGTATAGTTGTTACCACTGGCTTAAGCATCACTTCTCTTCCTTCTGGGGACAAGGTTTGTTGCTTCCAACTCTTCATTCGACCTATCTACCCCAAACAGCAGGAATACCAAGGTAAACACCTGGATTGTCTGAAACTGCAATGCTGGTAGCTTGTTGGATCTGTCGTTTTAGGTCACTAGGAGTGTTAGAGCTAAACACCATGATGGATTTCTCATAGCTCACCAATTTTCCTGACGCATGACAATAATCCTGGACCAAGTCAATAAACACCTTGCAATTCTTATAGTTAGCTTCAAAAAAAAAAAAAAAAAAAAAGAGAAAGGGAGTCGTTTGCGAATAGCAGATGAGAGATAATAGGACAATATCTATAAAATCCGATTTCATATAACCTTCTAGACTGGACACTATCAATGATATTCCTTGATGAGACATCAACTACAAATAGAAAAAGATAAGGGGACAACGGATCCCCTTGTCTCAGACCTCTAGTAGGTAAAATTCTAAGACCAAACCTTACCATTGAAGAGTGAAGTGTATGAAACCATTCGCAGTCTCCATTATCCATTCAACCTATTTTAAATCAAACCCTAATCTCTTTATTGCCTCTAAAAATTCTCACTCAACGAGATTATATGCTTTGTTCATATCTAACTTCAAATCTACATCATGTTTTTTCCCCACCACAGTTTGGATTAATCTTTAATATTTGGATTTGTTTTCTCAATCAGGCAAGTTGTTAACCCTTTCATTTGGTAAATTGTCTTTTAAGTCTTTAAAAATTTTGTAATTTTATAATTAATAAAATGATAAAATTTCTATTTTGACACTCCAAAATTTTCCAATTCAATGTTCATCCTATAAAATATTGGTAAAAAGACCTCTAAATTTTTATATTGAGTTGGTCACTCTAAAAAAATTAGAGCAATTTAATCTCTATCAATTCCGAAAGTAAGCAAGTAAGGACAATAAGTCACAACATTAATGTATAATTAGGACCAAGTTGATGTAAATTTTGATGGCTAAATTTGTTAAATTAGAACCAAGTTGACATCATATGTAAATTTTGAAGACTAAATTTATTATATCAATTAAAATAATGTACAATTGACGAAAAACATTAATATAATGATTAATTATTCTTAATTACTCAATTTTGAAATTAAAAAAAATTAAGGTAGTTGGATTTTTAAAAAATAACCAATTTAGATTGAAAAGTTGATTCTACCTGAAATATTAAATATTAGACCACTTGCTTGCATGAGTGGTGGGAGGAATGTTTGAGCCTTTTCGTATTTTAATTAAAGAACAACGTTGGAGGCCATTAATTAGAATGCTGTGTGATTGAACCATTCTGGATTAGGCTCATATATGTTTGGTATGTGGGCTAAAACGAAGAATTCAATTCAACATCACACATTTAATTATTTAAATTTTGTTAACCAAATTTGATTTGAAATTTTATGGAATCAGTTGTGGGGCTCTTTGGCTTAGGAAAGACGTGGGTGTTAGGGATTCGTCAGCTGGAGGTGGCTTTGCAATTAGTTAGAGTAAGACAGCAGCAATAGGTTGTGTGTGTTCGAGATATATTTTCGTTGTGTGAATGATCGTGGGAGGTCTCCTTGCGGATGGCATGGTGAAGTTAGCTCACGGACAGCAACTCGATGCAATGAGCACTATTTTTGAAATAATTATTATGAATTAAATATGATATGCTTTGAAACGTCTTGAGTTTTGAAACTTGTACTATGATTTATCATAAGCTCAATTCCAAATATATTAACACCGAATATTCTCTCTCCATACTTTGATGTCTGATTTTATTTGATGGGAAATCTTTCAATTTTGGATTGAGCAGAGAGAGATTAACGACTCTCCTTATTCTTCCTACTTTGGGACATGAACCGAATAAATACATTAATAATTTTAATGTAAACATAATTAATTTTGAAAAATTATTTTTAATCATACAAATACATAATTTTGGTCAATGCATCGACTAAAATTCAATTTATATACTTGAATCATACTTTGAAATTAAAAATACATGACTTTTATCAATATACCCACTAGTGTTTAATGTAGGATGTACATGAATTTAGTTAATGTATTAAATTATTAATCTTTTATGTGAACATGAAGAACACAAATTCAAAAAAAAAAAAAATCAAACTCTTACAGCATGTTTGATTGGGTGTATTGGTATAGCCATTACACCCCTAATCGGTGGGTCCCACTTAATCCCCTTTAATCCTTTGTTTGGTTCAGTGTATTATTATTACGGGTCTAATACATTACAGATCTAATCCTCAAAATCCACCGATTTCTATTCCGGAAGGAAAGCTCAGTTTTGCTGCGTATTAAGTTCTCCCGATTTCTTCTACCCTGTTTTACCCTTCTAACTGCTTCTTCTGATTCCATAACTTTTTCCTTCCTTTCGGCCACCACAACTGCTTCTTCATCATCACTCATCAGCAGACTGCTTCTTCTTCTTCATCCGCTCGCCGACCGCCAGTCATCCGTGTCCATTTTCGGACAACGGTGTCCTGACAGTTCGTATTCCGTTGACACCAGTACGAGAGGGGAAGATCTGTGTCGGTGCTTCTCCATTGCCTGACATCCTTATACAAGAAAGGTTTTTTATTTGCTAACATTTTACATTTCATTCTGTTCTCTGAAAAAAATTGAATTTTGACCACACGCCAAGCAGCCCGAGCCCTTCTAGTTTTTAGTGATTACACTTCTCGGCTCCGGGCACTTAGCTCCTTATGGTTAGCCCGACCTAGAAACTGATATTATTTTATTTCATGAAAGCTCAACTTGACTGCATTAATGCTTTGCACAGAGTGTTCTCCCTATTTCACCTTTTGGTACCCATTGACGATTCTTGGATGGTGAAGCATAATGTGAAATGTAAATTTTGGTTGCTGTGGTTTACACTCACTAGCCTACGGAAATGGCAGTAATTTAGACAATTGCTGTATATTAAGTAGGATCTGAGCAAAATGTGTTTGTGATTGTGTGTAGTAATCTCACATGTGAGGCAAATCTTCCAAAACTTTGACCATCTTGTAATCACCTTAAGTGCAATGCTAACTTAGATAGTTCAATGCTTCCAAGTATTTAACCATCCACATATCATATTAGCATCAATTTTTCTCTGAATTGGCTATCTCTCTATATTACAATGTCTAATGTAATCAATGATGGAAATGATCCACAAAAGTTGTTTACAAGTAACAAGATATTATGAGCCACGATGTTGAACTCCCAGGCAATTGATTTTGCATCTTGCTTGTTCATGAATGTTTGGTCTCCACTGGCCTGTAAAATTTTCGCCTATCCTTCCTTCCTGCAAGCATGAATGTTTGTTCATGAATTCTCAAATAAAAATAACAACTAGCTTGAGGTTAACTAATTGTTAATAATGGCTGATATTAATCAGATAGCTACTGTCTATCATGCTGAAAACTTCTGTAACCTTAACGATGAAGAAATCCGAAAAAAGAAAAGGCTAGAAAAGTATATAGAATTATGCAGTTTGTTCAATTTGGTGTTTTAATGATGTTGTACCTTACATTTGTTCTAAAAATCTTATTTCTTTTACAGATGTCTGAGTTACTTAATCAGAAGTCTTCTATACAAGGAAAAGTTCATTCAGGGTATCTTAACAGTATCTTCGATTTGAGTGGAAATTGGCTTCATGATGCTACAGACACCAAAACTCTCGCTTTCGATGGTTACTTTATTTCGTTGTACTATTTACACCTTACAGCATTTCCACTTGTTCTAAACGACAGAGTTAAGAAGTCTGTTCCACCTCATTGGGATCCAGCAGCCTTGTCTAGGTAACTTTTCCACATATTGTTTGCACATTTTTGGCATTAAGAATCATATGGATTATGCGGATGCTTTTTGAATGAATGAAGAAATAGTACTGGTGACCCTACTTTATAAACACTTGCCTATGTTAAAGAAAATATATTATTGTTATGCTGAATTAAAGTGGTTCTCAACTGGTTAGGTCGATCATGTGGCCATATGCTGTAAAAATATAGTGTAACTAATTATATGTGGGATGATGAAGGAGCTGCAATATGTGTTTTCAACTTTCTTATGCAATTTTAGCTAATTTCTAAACATTTTTTCTCAAAGAAGTAGGATTCTGTTTATTGATCATTAGATTGAACTTTCAGCATATAAACTGTTACATAATTGTGCTTCTATTGCCTAATTGGAAAATTTTGAGACAAGGATAAGTTACTCTAGTCCATCGTAAAGTTATAAAATTGCTACTGCTATGGTTGTTGTCAATAGTTGTAGTATAATATGCAGTATATATCTAATAATTTGTGTTTTGGGAGGTTCATACAGACATATGGAACACACATAATAGTCGGCATGGCTATTGGTGGTCAAGATTTAATATGTGTCAGGCAAAACTCTTCCTCTACAATTCCTACATCCGAGCTTAGAGGGTATTTGGAGGACCTCGGAGATGTTATGTTTTCAGATGGGAAAAGCCCTTCATTAATACAGAGAAAGTCAAGAGATGGCAAACAAAAAGTATAAGTAACTCATTTATATTTAAGGGCCCTTTCTTCTTTTGTTCGGTAAACACTGATATTTTTACTAAATGTTGTATATTTATGTAGGTGCCCGACATCTTTAACCGTATTTTGCAATCAAGCACCATGCAGTTGGCCAGCATTGCAGAAACATCGAGCGTTCGGCACATTGAGGTACTAAGCCATTGAGGGCTTGGTGGTGATTGGCAAAACCCCTTTGCATTCAAACCCCTTGTCCTCTGTCTCTACGGTTTTCTGATTCCAGTTCTTTATTCTTAAAAATTATATCTAAATTTGTTTATTGTGATCGCGATTCTGTTCGTTCTAAATAACTTTCTCATTGACAAAGAAAGTATGTGTCCCATAAAGAACTGCAAAAAGTTCAAAAACAAAGAAAGTAGTGTTAAACCACTAATGAACATGTCTAGAAGTGTGTATATGGTATATGCCCCATGTTTTGAAGTCTTTACTCTTTAGCATGTCTAAGAGAATGTGTATAGTATTTGCATGTTGAATTTTATATAAGCAAATTAAGTGATCAGTTTACTAATGCAAGGAAGAAGCAGATGAGTTGTGCCAAACGCTGGAGGAGAAAGAGGACAGTTCATGTACTGCCTCAGATCAGTTTTCTTGTATCACAATATAATGAACCTTGCTAAACAAGTTATGCGTGCAATTTAGTTGGAGAGGTTTTTTGTTAGGTCATGTAAGACTTTTGTTGGTTAAACTATTAGAAATTCAAGAGCAAATTGGGTCCTCTAATATAAAAATGAGCAATTTAGTCCTTATATAATTCGTTTTGAAGCAAACAAGTAACTTTTGAATAGTTTTAATATTTTTCTTATCTAAATGCTCGTGGAAAAAATTGAAAATAAACATGTCTAAAAGTTTAATCATAAAAAATCCATCTTTCTACAGAAAATATAACAAAAAAAGAAGTTAAAATGAACGAAGAAAACAACATTGAAGACCAAAATTGCTTCAAGTCAAATCTAGAAACAAAAATGAAATTGAGAAAATAAAATTTATGTTCTAAATTTTAGAATTCGAAATTGTTGATGCACGAACAATAGAATCCTAATTTGTCAATGGACAGAAAATCACTGATGAGATGAGTTGAAAGGTGCTTTACGGTCGGAAATGGAATACATAATTGGGAATATGAAGAAAAACCCTAATTCATTATGTTGATACAATCATAAGAATATTTAATACTAAGAATTTTATTAAATTATATATTTTTGTTAAATTATATTTAATAATAATTATTTTAAATTATATTTTATAGTATTATATATTATGATTTTAGTAAATTCATATAAGAATATTTAATACTAAGAATTTTATTAAATTATATATTTTTGTTAAATTATATTTAATAATAATTATTTTAAATTATATTTTATAATATTATATATTATAATTTTAGTAAATTCATATATTTTATTAAATTATATATTTTATTAAATTATATATTTTTATTAAATTATATATTTTTATTAAATTATATTTAATAATAATTATGTTAAAATATGATTAAATTATTTATTATTTATATTAATAATCTTATTAAAATTTAATAACAATAACAATAATCATTTACCTAAACAAATTTATGCTAAGGGTATTCTAGTCATTTTAGTTTTTTCCATTATGCTATTACAACTCCATTCCATTCAACCAAACACAAGATTACTATTACGTCTCTATTCCATTACATTCAACCAAACAGTTGATTTGCTATTACACATTTATTCCATTACACCTCTAATCCAATACAGCGAACCAAACGTGTCCTTACTCTTTCATCATCAAAGCTCTGTTCGCATTACCGTTTCTTGTTGTGCTCTAAGGCTCCCACTCATCTCCAGTTATTTTCAAATAATTTTAAAGGTGTACTTGGTTCGCCGAATGTAACATTACACCTTCTAATCTCGCATTTCAAAATAATATTATATTGTTTAGATTCTCAACATTCCAGTTGCCCTGTATTCTCACTTTCTCAAATAGTGTCAATGTATTGTAATATAGAGTATAATCTCGATACCACTTATTCTTCAGATTTGTTAGAGTTGCGTGACCCAAATTCAGAGAGATTGCTTGCAAGTCAATTTAAACAAAATATATTTTATTTCTAGAAGATTTAATATTTATTAGTATAATGTCTTTAGCATTTATTAGCATAATATATTTGACATTGAATAGAATTAGATTTTTTTCAACCTATAAATAGATGCAATCGAAACTTCTATTGTTTTATTTGAATTTGACATTAGTGAATTTTTCTCTCCTCTACTTGTGGTTTTTCCCGAAAGGGTTTCCATGTAAAATCTGTGTGTTCTATTTTTTTCTTTCTTTTTCTTTGCGATCTTTCTACATTGTCATTATCGACGTTCAGTTTTTAACAAATTTATATCAGAGCTTTTCGGGTTGCTTGTCTCGATCACGATAATGACAATGATGAAGTATGATATTCCGTTGTTGGATCGCAACACCAAATTCTTGTTGTGGTAGATAAAGATGCACGTAGTTCTTGCGCAGATGGATTTGGAGGATGCCCTACTAGGGTTAGATAACATGCCTTCAACAATGATGGAGGAAGAGAAGAAACATAAAGATCGAAAGGTTTTAACGCAATTACATCTGCATTTGTTGAAAGAAATTCTACAGGACGTGACGAAGGAGAAGACTGTCGCTACATTATGGGTAAAGCCTAACTAGCAAGTTGCATATGAAGTAATGTCTTTATGCTCATCGTTTGGATGGAGATGCGTCTGTTTACGAACACTTAACTGTGTTTAAAGAAATTCTATCGGACCTAGA
The DNA here is from genome assembly GCF_007990345.1 of Gossypium hirsutum. NCBI lineage: Eukaryota > Viridiplantae > Streptophyta > Magnoliopsida > Malvales > Malvaceae > Gossypium > Gossypium hirsutum. The sequence continues at coordinate 49,036,267 of NC_053440.1, forward strand.
GGCTATAAAGGTTCAGTATGATAATGAATATTTAGGGTTAATTCTACTTTGTTCGTTGCCCTTATCTTATTCAATCTTTAAAGATATGATTATGTATAGTAGCGAATCTCTCATTGTTGATAAAGTTTATGCTTCTTTAACATCGTATGACAAGATGAAGCATCATGTGTCTAGATTCAACTCTTAGGAAGAGAGTCTCATTCTTCGTGGAAGACAAGAACAAAATACTGATGATAATCGTGGGAGGACACTGGAACAAAATCCTCGCGGTAAATCTAAGGGTAAATTGAGATCTTCAAACACTTAGTTGAGTACTTTTGATTCAAAGGGGCACAAATACATAGCTGAAAGTGAGGTTCTGAAAATTAGAAAGGGTTCCGTCATTATGATGAAATGACAGAGAAAGACTGCCAAGTTATATGTTTTGCAAGGTTCAATTGTTACTGGTGTTGCAACAATCGCTTCCACTTCCTTATTAGATAATGATGTTACTAGACTTTGACATTTGCGTCTAGTGCATGTGAGTGAGAACGACATGACAGAATTGAACAAAAGAGGACTTCGTTATAGACAAGGCATTAGCAAACTGAAGTTCTATGAGCACTGTGTTTTTTGGAAGTAAAAGAGAGTTCGATTCACCAGAGGAATCCATAACATGAAGAGAATGCTGGATTATATTCATTCTTATTTTTGGGGACCATCTAGAGTGTCTTCAAGGGGTGGTGCTAATTATATGCTGACGATAATTGATGATTTTTCTAGATTGGTTTGGACATTCTTTCTAAAGTAGAAAAGTGATGTGTTTTCCATATTTAAGTCTTGGAAAACTATAATAGAGAAGTAGATAGGAAAATAGATAAAACACCTTCGCATAGATAATGGCTTGGAATTTTGTTTTGATGAGTTTAATAAATTGTGAAAATTAGAAGAAATCGTGAGACACTTGAGAGTTCGTCATACTCCATAGAAAAATGGTGTCATAGAATGAATGAATTGAATAATCATGGAAAATGTTCGATGTATGTTTTTGGATGCTTGTTTACCGAAGTCGTTTTAGACTGAAGCGACCTCTACTGCATATTTTTTGATTAATCGGTCTTTGACCATTGCCATTGAGAAAAAGACTCCACAAGAGGTATGGTCTGGTAATCCTACTGATTATTCTGATTTGAATATTTTAGGGTGTCCTGTGTATGCTCATGTTAATAATGAGAAATTGGAACTTAAATCCATTAAATGTGTTTTTCTTGGTTATAAGACCGGTGTTAAAGGATATAAGTTATGGTGTCCTGAAAATAGAAAAGTTGTGATTAGAAAAGATGTTATTTTTTATGAAACTACTATGTTGCCTAACTTATCTCTTAAAACAATAAAGATTAGCAAAGTCCAAGCACACATGTGAAACAGGTGGAGCTATAGATTGGTCCAAAATCTACAATAGTCTACTCATCATGTTTATATAGAAACTCAAAGTAGAGTTGCTTTTTCACCACAATATTCTATTGCCAAGAACAAACCTAGAAGAGAAATTATACCTCCAAAGAGGTACACCAAAGCTGATCTAGTTGCTTATGCTTTAAACGTGGTTGAATATATAGATGTAAATCAAGAGTCATCTACTTATTTTGAAGTAGTTAGCTGTGAAGATTCGGGAAAGTGGATGTTCTCCATGCAAGAAGAGATGGAATCACTCCATAAGAATAGAATATGGAATCACTCTATAAGAATAGAACATGGGATCTAGTGAAGCTTCTTATGGGTAAAAAGGTAGTTCGTTGTAAATGGGTGTTCAAGAAGAAAGAAGGGACCCCAAGAATTGAAAAATCCAGAAATAAAGTAAGGTTGGTTGCAAATATTTACAATAAAATTCCAGGTGTAAACTTTACAAATGTGTTTTCTTCAATTGTGAAACATAGTTTGATTCGAGCCTTGCTTGATATTGTGGCCATGAATGATTTGGAGCTTGAACAATTAGATGTAAAAATAACGTTCTTACATGGAGAACTTGTAGAAGATATTTACATGCAAAAACCTGAGAGTTTTATAATCTCAGAAAGGGAGGACTATGTTTACTTATTGAACAAGTCTCTTTATGGCTTGAAACAGTCACCAAGGCAGTGATAAAAGAGGTATGATTCTTTTATGACTACTTATGATTTCAAAAGGAGCAGCTTTGATAGTTGTGTTTATTTTAAGAAAAATAATGATGGTTATTTTATGTATCTACTCCTATATGTTGATGACATGTTGATAGCAGCCAAAGATGAATGAGAGATAAGAAAGGTCAAAGCCCAACTTAGTAAAGAATTTGAGATGAAATATTTGGGAGCAACAAAGAGGATACTTGGGATGAAGATTTCCAGAGATAGAAAATCATGTAAATTGTACCTAAGCCAGAAAGGGTACATTGAGAAAAATCTTCACAGGTTTAATATGTAGAATGCTGAGCCTGTTAGTACTTCATGAGTAGCCCACCTCAGGCTTTCATCAGCTTTGTCTCCTCAATCAAATGATGAGATTGACTACATGGCATATGTTCCATATTTTAGTGCAATAGGATCTCTCATGTATGCTATGGTTTTCTAACGTCGAGATTTATCATACGCAGTTAGTACAGTTAGTAGATATATGGCGAATCCCAGAAATTAGAAAACAGTTTAGTGGATTCTCAGATACTTACGAGGTACTACTGATGTTTGCTTATAGTTTAGATGAACTAGGGATGGAGTCATTGGGTATGTTGATTCTGATTTTGCTGAACGCCTTGATAAAAAAAATCTTTCACGGGTATGTCTTTACTATTGGAGGTTACGCAATCAGTTGGAAATCCACCTTACAAACTATAGTTGCTTTGTCTACTACTAAAGCTGAGTGCATGTCAATTGCCGAGGCTTGTAAATAAGCTATTTGGTTAAAGGGACTCTGTGGTAAACTCAGTAAAAACCTTCAGATCAGTACAATGTTTTGTAATAGTCAGAGTGCCATCTTCCTTACGAAGGATCAAATGTTTCATGAGAGAACAAAACACATTGACGTTCGGTATCATTTTGTGTGTGATATTATTACTCATGGTGATATTGTTATGAGCAAAGTTAGTACTCATGATAATCCTACAGATATGATGACTAAGTCACTTCCTATAATCAAGTTCGAGCATTGCTGAACTTGGTTGGTGTTCGTTGTTGAAGAATACCCTTAAGGGGTTTCGTGGAAGAGGTGAAGAACTTGTTCGTTGAGAATTCATGGTTAAGAACATGTTCGTTGAGAATTCGTGTCAAGGTGGAGATTGTTAGAGTTGTGTGATCCAAATTCTAAGAGATTGCTTGCAAGTCAAGTTAAACAAAATATATTTTCTTTGCAGAAGATTTAGTATTGATTAGCATAATATATTTGACATTGATTAGAATTAGGTATTTTCAACCTATAAATAGATGTAGTTGAAACTCCTCTTGTATCATTCGAATTCGACATTAGTGAATTTTCTTCTTCTCTGCCTGTGGTTTTTTCCTGAAAGGGTTTCTACGTAAAATCTGTGTGTTCTATTTTTTCTTTCTTTTTTCTTGCGATCTTTCTACATTGCGTTATCGACGTTCAGTTTTTAACAAGATGATATTAGATTATGGATGTAATCTTAAATTTTGGACTAATTTATCTTTTGTTTTTATTATTTTAATAAATTTCATATTTTTTTCTAAATAAAATATAAGTTTAATTAAAAATAAAAATATCTCTTTTTTTGCTAACAAAAGTCATACTTTAAAATTAAAATTATTATATTTACTCTAAGATTTATTTATTAGTATATTAATTATAATTATAATTATGATTTGTAAATTTATTTCAACATAATATATTTAACTATTAATTTAGAAATGGATAATGTCACATTCGGTACCATTACTTTTATAAAATGTTTAATGTGGCAACTAAACTATCAATTTGTGTATCATTTGGTACTTGTATTTTCATAAAAATGTCCAATGTGATATATTAACTATTAATTTGTGTATTATTATGGTAGATGGAATTAACACCGTTAGTGAATGCTAAATCAACCAATTAAATTTTAACATGTGGAAACTTTTCTTTTTCCAAATCATCAATTTCACATATATTATATATTATTATGTGAAAAACTAAATAAAACAAAAATATTAAACTAAATTAATTTTTTTAAAAGAAAAAAAAACTAAACCTAAAACACATATATAGTTAATAAAAAAAAGAAGTAAGTAAAAATGTCATATCCTCTATTAAAGTAAATACTAAAATTATCTTCTCCAATGAGCTTCCTATTTTAAGTCAAGTTTACTCCAAATGAAATCCTAATTGTAGAAATTTGATATTGATTTTTTTCCAAATTTTCTTTCAATAATTTCACCTTATTAGTTTAAGATGAACCCAATCATTTCAAAAGAAAAACTTGGAGAATCTCATGGTAGATCTAGTTATTCAACCTCCCATTCAAGCTCAATAAGTCAGGCAAGAGAAATAAATTTTGGGAAATTTTAGCTTATATAAATTTCAAAAAATTTTTGTAAAATTTACAGTTTTTAAAAAATTGAAGAAATTTTGAGTTAAAAATTGCAAGCCCAAAACTATTACTACTTTACTCTTCAAATCTCTCATGAAGAAGATCTCAAGCAATGAAATTGATTTTTTTAAAGATAAACTTATGTTGTTTATCTTTTCACTTAATGTTATATTATCTATGTGGAATTGATGATTTGGAAAAAAAATTATGTGTCAAATTTTCATTGGTTGATTTAGTATTTACTAAGGTTGTTAACAACTCTAGGTAACATAATAATACACAAATTGATATCTTAGATATCACATTGAAAATTTTCAAAGTATAGGTACCGTATTGGACATTTATGAAAGTAAATGTACCAAATAATAAACAAATTGATAGTTTAGGTATCACATTGGATATTTTCAAAATACAGGTACCATATTAGACCTTTTATAAAAGTACGTGTACCAAATAATACACAAATTGGTAGTTCAAGTAACACATTGGATAATTTATGAAAGTATAGGTATCAAATATGGCAGTATCCCATATATAAATTATAATAAAAACAAGAATGATCATAGTTTATGAAAATCGAAACTGAGAAATATTTTTTTGATATTCTTTATGTCCGTTTTATGGTCCATGTTCGAGGTTCGTGGTTGATCCTCCCAACAATGTCATCTCCAAGGTTCGAACCCAGATCCTCCCTTTGGAATTGCAATGTTCCTTACCATTATCACACCCCAAAATCGACGAATCCAAAAAGATGAGTAGAGTATGTATGTAGACTATTTGGTGTGCTGTGGTAGCATAATCCATCACCCTGTTAGCCTAATGACACAGATTAGCGTTAAAGTATTCACCTGTTGGTGTATCTAAGGATTTAATTTCAGGGTATCTTCAAGTGAAGAAAGAATTCGATCGAGAATGGGTACACTTAAGGAAGAGTACGCCTTAGAGTTTTGGTTGGGTATAATGAGCCTATCAAGTGTGTGCGAATGCTATAGGAGACTTAATTGTCTTTAAGGCCATGTCATAAGCAAATCTTCGCCAAAAGTATAGTATACTCAGTTTGCTTGAGTGACGTCCAAGTTGGTTCTCATTACAAGATTAGTTGAGAGTCAGTTGGATTAATTTGACCCTCCCCATGATTGGTCAAGCAGTAACAAATATCTTCGCCAGATTTTCTTTACCATCCTTCAGGTTTTTGTAGGAAAACCAGGAGATTGGGTTAGGTAAGCATTGTCACTTGTCAAAGTCCACAAAAGGGGGACATGGAGTTTATATCTAGTGAAGAAGGAAGACATGCTAGATGGCTTTTCTTTCTACTCTATGTTTTGGTCCTTCTTTCTAACAAAAATGTTCTCTTCTTCTTCTTCTTCTTCTTCTTCTTCTTTATTAAGCTAGATCTAGGATTCGTTTATCTAGTGGATGATTCAACCTTTTGGTAAGTCTTATAGATCTTTATGTTACGATTATTGAAGAGTAAGGATGTCAAAGGGTGTAAGAACAATAGGGTAGAAGTGGAAGGTCCTGTTTGGGTTCGTATGCAGTTGAACAATAGTAAACTATTTGTAATGGGGTTTCTAATGGAAATTTTATGATCTTTTAAGTAGTTGCTGCTGTTGGTTTGGGACGGACAATTGAAATAGAAGCTTTAGACAAAGGTAATGGTGAGTCTCTGGACCCATCTTCTATGTGCTATGTTATTATGATTCTTTGTATGATTGCCACACATATAGATAAACATATCTTTTGAGGAATCATAATATGTATGTTTTTGTGTTATTTGGGAAGCATTTGCATGTATGTATTGACGTGTACGATGTGCTACATAAAAATGATGATATGTGGTAAGTTTGTATGGGAAATCATGTGTTTGGAAGTAAAATTCTGTTAAGAGTAAGAATGAAATTTGGGTAAATGTGTCTAATAAGTTATCCGAGTGATGCATGACAAAGTATAGTTGGCGATAAGGGGGTTCGAACGGAGTGTCGGGAAAGTATGTGATATGATAATGGACCTCACAATGGTGCTTTGATGATGTCCATCGGGATAGTAAACACAAAGGCCAATATGGCAATATGTATTCTGCCGGGACCGTAAACACGAGATCCACCAGGACAATAAACAAGGGAAAAGGTCAGTGTGACAATTATGTGAAAAGACCATGGCCATGACATATTCTGGAAATGACCGATGAACTACAATTATCTACTAGGGTTTTTGTGTGTCTCGGGAGCAATGATGGGCAAACCTTAGGTAATACTGAGTTTAGGCAAATCCATATTGTCAAACACGATATTTTATGTGAGGCCTCTATGGCGAGTCCTCTATAAAACCTTTGTAACAATTTATTTGGGAAACCTCTGTAGCAAGTCCCTTGTAATGCCTCTGCTGTGATTTATTTGGGAAGCCTCTATAGCGAGTCACCTGTAAAGCCTTTATGGTAGGGTACCTAAAAAGCCTAAGTGGTGTAATGTCTGTGTAACACCCCCGACCCGGCTTAGGAGTTTCGACTAAGTCAAATGCGTTAAATTGATCACCGAAGTGATCCAGTAAAGCCATTCTTTAGCTTGAGTTGAATTGTATGAAAGTCACTATTTTTTTAAGAAAAACATTTATTAATTAATCCAACTTTACTTAGTAATCTATTACAATATTATTAACTTGAAGTTTTTTTGAGAAAACGATTTATGGCTTTATAAGACTTATCAAAACTTTAAGTATTTTGCACAGTAGCGGAAAATAATAATAAGAAAAATAGTTTTCTAAACCAATTAACATGCAATAATAAGAGTAATAACTAAATTTCATGCATAAAAATTTATAAGCTAAATAATCCCAAAGCACAGTTATGAAAACAATAAATAATTAATAGCTCACGACCCAATTAACAAACCAATAGATAAATGCTAAAAGTAACATGTTTAAACCTCATTCTTAATGTGTTTTGGGCGATTTTTTGATGTTAATTTTGAATTTTATGCTCTTAATCCTTTAAACTCATGTTGTAGTGCTTAATAGAGCACTTATGAGCAAAAGGAGCGAAAATCAGAGTGTCGGAGCAAGCTGCAGAAGCCACACGGCCAGACCACACGACCATGTGACTCACACGAGTGTGTGGTAGGCCATGTCAATTTCATGGGATTGTGCATCGAACAACGAAAAATCATGATTTTTAGTTTTTTAGGCATTCTCGAACATATATATGACAAAAATAAGAAGATAGGAGTGAGTCGTTAGAGAATATTTAAGAAAACAACTCGAAAAACACCATTAAAGCCGACTTTGAAGTAAATTTTCGTCAAGATTGAAGATTCCCAGTTGATTTCTTAGGAAGTTATCATGAATTTCTTTATTTCTTTTAGTTATACTATGTCTTGAATATTTTTATTTTCAAGCATGAACTAATTTTCTAAATACATAGGGGAGATGAACCCTATGATGGATTCTGTTGTTTGATTTTTATTTTACGCAATAAATACTTAGTTTCTTGTTCTCAATTATGTGTGCTTAATTGTTGGTTTGTTATTTCTAGATTATTAATCCATGTTTTATGTGCTTAATTCGATAGTTGAATAGACTCTGATTAAGAGTAGATCTTTCATAGTTGAGTGGAGTTGCATGCAATCCTAAAAATAGGACGATATAAATCTACCAGATTAGAATAATATCTAATAGGGGAACCCATAGCACGAGTTAATGCAAAAATATCGGTTTTAATTAGAAATAAATTTCAAATAATCAACCTAAAGCCAATTTCTCTTATGCTCAAAAGAGATATTAGCATAATTTAAGGATTTTTACGGTTTAAGGTACTAAGTGAAGAAATTGCGTAATTTAGATTGATAGTGACAGATGAAATCTAGGTGAATTCTTTCCTGAGTATTATTCTGCTTTTTGGTTGTTACTCGATTACTTTATTGATTTGTTTTTTATCGTGTCAGTTAGTTAATTAATTTAATTAATTTTAGTTTTTAATTAATTACTCAAATTATTAGGTTAAATAATAGAAAGACGATAATTACTAGTACTTCTAGTCTTTGTGGGAACAATATCTTTTCTCACCGTAGATATACTATTAATTGATAGGTGCACTTGCCTTAGTTAAATTTTTAGTTAGCATCACGACACACCACCAATAAAACGATTAAGGAAAACTTCAATGAAACATAATAAAAAATAATACTAAACGAGATGCTAGTCTGAGGTTTCTCCGATGCTAATCCGTGTCCTAGTTTTCTGTGTTACCTGAGAGTTAAGAAAAATAGGGAGTGGGCTTATGACAGCCCAATGCAAGTCTAATTTTTAAACCATTACATATAATTGTTCAAACGACAAAGCATTCAATTTAAAACATCATAGCAAATTAAATATAATATAAGAGACATTCAATAAATCAATGCATGTACAAGTTATGTCCATGATGCAATGCAATTATAATTTTAAATTCCCACTCATCCATCCTATTTGCCCTCGAGCATCGCTCGACACTTGAAAACACATTTCAGTAATTGACCATCTTGGATTTCCCGGTGACGATGGTCGTTCACTTATCATCTGTGACGATGAATTTTAATACAATAACTTACCAAATGTAACACCCCCGATTTGGATTAGGAGTTTCGAGTAAGTTAAATGCGTTACATTGATCACCAAAGTAATCCAGTAAAGCCATTCTTTTGCTTGAGTTGAATTGTATGAAAATCACTCTTTTGTTTTTAGGAAAGACATTCATTAATTAATCTGAATTTACTTAGTAATCTATCTACAATATTATTAATGTGAATTTTTTTTGAGAAAACGGTTTATGGTTTTAAAAGACTTATCAAAACTTTAAGTATTTTGCAAAGCAACAGAAACCAATAATAAGGATAATAATTTTCTAAACCAATTAACATGCAATAATTAGAGTAATAACTAAATGTCATGCTTAAAAATTTATAAGCTAAATAATCTCAAACCACAATTATGAAAGCAATATATAATTAATAGCTTACGACCCAATTAACAAACCAATAAATCGATTAAGGAAAACTTCAATGGAACATAATAATAAATAATAAAATGAGATGCTAGTCCAAGGTTCCTCTGATGTCAATCCGAGTCCTAGTTTTCTGTGTTACCTGAGAGGTAAGGAAAATGGGGAGTGAGCTTATGACAACCCAATGTGAGTTTAATTTTTAAACCATTACATATAATTCTTCAAACGGTAAAACATTCAATTTAAAACATCATAACAAATTAAGCATAATATAAGGGGCATTCAGTTAATCAATGCATGTACACGTTATGTTCATGATGCAATGCAATTATAATTTTAAATTGCCACCCATCCATCTTATCTGCCCCCGAGCATCGCTCGACACTCCAAAACACATTTCAGTAACTGACCATCTCGGATTTCCTGATAACGATGGTCATTCACTTGTCATTCATGATGATAACTTTTACTACAATAACTTACCAAATGTAAAACCCTTAACCAGGCTTAGGAGTTTTGACTAAGTCAAAGGCATTACATTGATCACTGAAGTGATCCAGTAAAGTTATTTTTTGTTTGAGTTGAATTGGATGAAAACCGCTCTTTTTTTTTAAGAAATACATTAATTAATTAATCTGGCTTTACTCAGTAATCTATCTACAATATTAGTAACGTGAAGTTATTTTTGAGCAAACGATTTATGGTTTTAAAAGACTTATCAAAACTTTAAGTATTTTGCAAAGCAACAGAAATCAATAATAAGAATAATGGTTTTCTAAACCAATTAGCATGCAATAATCAAAGTAATAACTAAATTTCATGCTTAAAATTTATAAGCTAAATAATCCCAAACCACAGTTAACAAAGCAATAAATAAATAATAGCTTACAACCCAATTAACAAACCAATAAAACGATTAAAAAAAACTTCAATGTAACATAATAATAAATAATAATAAAACATGATGCTAGTCCGAGGTTCCTTCGATGCTAATTCAAGTCCTAGTTTTTTGTGTTACTTGAGAGGTAAGAAAAAGGGGGAGTGAGCTTATGACAACCCAATGTGAGTTTAATTTTTAAACCATTACATAATTGTTCAAACGATAAAGACTCAATTTAAAACATCATAGCAAATTAAGCATACTATAAGGGACATTCAATAAATCAATGCATGTACAAGTTATGTTCATGATGTAATGCAATTATAATTTTAAATTCCCACCCATCCATCCTATTTGCCTTCGAGCATCACTCGACATTCCAAAATAGATTTCAGTAACTAACCATCCTGGATTTCCAAATGAAGATGGTTGTTCACTTATCATCTGTGACGATGACTTTTACTAGAATAACTTACCATCCTGGTTTGCCCAGTTTTGATGGCTTTTTAAACTATTATCCGAGTTTAATCAGTTTCGATGACATTGCTGCCTACTTTGTGTAATACTGACTTTCGGTGTGGACTTAAATTGCCACTTTCTCCTGCGGAACTCATCTGTCCTCCATACCTAAATTTTATGTAATCATGCAAATAAACTCAGCATATCATGTTATTTATCACCAATCGGTGCTATGCTTGACAAACACATTTATTATTTCATACTATCATCAATGGTATGTATTCATGCATTCATTTATAACAATTTCACATATACAGTTTCTTTATGCAAACTAAAAAACTTGCAGTAGTATTCTAACATTAGGTTACTAACATGCTAGTTCGGCTAACACATACATAACATGTTCACATTTAGGGTTCGCACATACATGTTTCACATATAGGGTTTGCACATATAGAGTTTGCATGTAGGGTTCGCATATAAGGTTCGCATACTAAATCACATAATGGTTCGCATAATAAATTACATGGGGGTTCATATACATAATCGTACGGGGGTTCGAATATGAAATCCATAAGGGTTCGCATATTAAAACAAATAGGGGTTCTCATACTAAATCCATAAGGGCTTCCATATAGGGTTCGCATAATATATAGTAAGAGATCACATACTAAGTCATATAAGGGTTTGCATATGGGTTCGCATAATTTATGGTAAGAGATCATATACTAAATCATATAAAAGATTTTCATATAGGTTCGCATAATATATAGGGTTCACATAAGATATAAGGTTCGTATTATATATTGTAAGAGGTCGCATACTAAATCATATAATGGTTTGTATATGGGTTCGCATATCACTTATAACTGAGTTCGCTTGTATACCTATTTATGCAAAGGTTCACGTGACAGTCCATATAGGGGTTCGCTTAATAGTTCACCTAAGGGGTTCGCATTCATAAGGGTTCACATACCTAAGGGTTCGTATACATGGGGTTTCGTATATATGGGGTTTGCATACATGGGGGTTCGTATACATGGGTTTGTATAACAGATTACCCTAATTAATTAATCATACACAATGGTCTAAGTTAGACCCACACCTAATTGAAGACACAAAAACCTTAATTTTTGGATGAAGAAATTGACAATCACTAGGAGGAGAGGGATGAAATTGAAAACCTTGAAATCTTTTAAAAACCCTAATTTTAATGAGGGTTTCAACAATAAAAAGAAAAGAAAAGAGAATTTTGATAGCTTTTCTTGAAAAATATTCTAAATATGGATTCTAGGTTTTTGAAAAGATCGACTATTTATAAAACTTTTCTTCCCTAATTGTAATAGGATTAAGAATTAGTTTAAAATTAGGGTTTTTTAAATTAATGACTAAATTTAAAAAAAAAACATTTTTCGGTTAGGGTTGGCTAGAAAATTTGGTACTTTATGGGGTAAAAATAAGAAAATAAAATATTTTGGCTAAAAGTGCACAAGGGGTTTCAAACTTGGGACCAAAGGGAATGTTAAGTCTTAACCATTGAACCAACAAACTCATTCTTGTTCTTAGCTTTAGAGAAATTGCTTTTAAGGGTTTTGACCAAGCATTAGGGGAACTGTAAAAAAAAATCAACAAAGCGTGCAATCAAGTGGGTTTGAACCTAAGACTTTAGCTTTGCCTAATGCCTAACCATCAAGTTTAGTGGTCTATTCTTGTTATTTCCTTATCAAAAATAAATTTTAAGGCATTTTAATTTTGCTTACCCTATTCTTACTTTGCTTTGAATATAAAAATCTAAATTTTATCATTATTTCTTTTAGCCCTAATTTTGGGATGTGACAATCTGGAAAGCTTGTCGGGTGAATTCTGTCATGCCTAAGTGGCGAGTTGTTAGTCTGCCTTTGTGGAGAGATCTGGGTATGCCTTTGAAGCATTTTTTGAAAGAGTTCTTAGCAGTCTGCTCGACTGATGAATTCACTTTAGTAATTTGCTAGGTCAGAAAGAGAGCTTGGCATATATGTAATTATGAGTGGTGTAAGTGTCTGCCAAATCTGGAAGCTCTCACATTTTTTTATCGAAGTCATTGAGTCCTATTAGGGATCTAAGATATTTTCTTCATCGAACCAAGTTCGTTATTTGGATCAACTTGAAGAAACGATGTAATTGGTGATATGACAACTATTAAAGCTTTTATAAGAATTCGTCAAGAGTAGAGTCTGTATGCCTATCATTTTGAGAAATGTATTCAACCTTTATCTCTAGGCGATTGAGAAATAGGAGTCGCTATAAGGTGGGAAGCCTATGATCTGCCAATCGAGTGGAGTGTGTATAAGGTGTTCAAGTTAGAGGTTGGTGTCTAGTTATCCACCAGGAATCAAAAACATATCCTCCAAAGTTTGAAAGAAAGTCTAGAAATTCCTGAGTCAAGGAATCCAACAACACAATCTAAAGGTAATAATGGTTGAGAATCACTAAGTTCTATTGAACTTACAGGAGTTTATTTGTGATGCATGATTCTAGAAATGGGACCAGTGCGCCTGAGGGGACCAAGCCAGGCATGCGCTATGATGGTAGAGCAATATTATGCATATAGAAGGACATTTTTGGATATTAAGTGAAAAGTACTTTACACCATGAATAACTGAATTTTAGCAAAGTTTTAAGTTGTAATATATAAAGCCATTTTGAAAATCCGTTGTATTTAGTAAATGCTACTTTTAAGATCTTTTGACTTAAAAAGGTTATAAACAAATAAGAAGCATGTTTAGTTTAGTTTTCACCTAATGAAAAATTCTGTTAAGTATTTGTGTTTTGTGGCATCCTATATCTAGTTCTGGTAAATCGAATCGGATACAAGCTGTTGCAACCATTGCACCCAACCACTTATTAAAAAAAATCTATAACAATAATGTTAGAGTGACCCGTATCCCGTTTGATTTCACTTGAAAAGTTCAAGGTGCAACTCACTTGTTAAAGAAATAATATTTAACCTTGCCACACAAGTTGAATCCATATAGGAGTATAGGTCGTTTAACCTTTAAAAACTGTGCATAACCAAAAACAGCAATGTGTAGCATTCAAAACTTAGTAACATCATCCCCTCCCAATTTGTACTGTACCCAAAAAAATGTAATATATAAAAAATGAAATTTAAAATTAAAGTAATATATTTAAAAGAAAAGTAATTCAACATAGATTTTAAAATTTTAATTTATTATTATATAAATTCGTGTGACAAAAAGTTTTTCTTAAAAAAAATCAAATAATAGTATGATAAATTTTCTTATCAAATAACTTTTTTAACCAAGTATTTCGATAAAATTAAAATTTTTATTTATAAATGTGATAAATATTATAAATAACAAAAAATTAATATAAATTTAATAATAAAAAGTATTATCGTGGATTAAAATATTTGAATACTAATATTTAAAATTTAGAAAAGGGTTTAAGATTCTAAAAATTTGAAATTGATAGGGTTTAACCAGTTGGCATGCTTTTTTATTAAAATTTTCAAATTTGACCATTTCTTTTAGAAAGAAAATACAAAGATTGATAGGAACTTATAAAAGCACAAAAAAAATAAAAGAAAAAGTTAAAAAAAAAGAGGGGTAAATGGAAGGGACCAGCAAGCAAAGCTTGGCACTGCCTCCTATAATTAACAATAATCTCGGCCAAATCAAAAGTAACCTCGCTTCACTTTTTAATGTATAATTTGCTTGCATTACAGCCTTTCCTCTGCATCAACATATAATATTTAATCATTACATCTCTCCTAAAAATGATAAAATTTTGATTTAATCCTTTAAACATTACATTTTTACTATCATATATCCTTAAAAAGATTTTCTCTATTCAATCTCATTGACATGGAATCAAATAAGTCTTCTTCTTTTTAATTGACTTGGGTTGTACATCACATTCTATATTTTTTTTAGCAAATATATATAAAACAAAGAATTAAATAATTTTATTTCTTTCAATAAATTAAACTAAAATCATTATAGAATTGAAAGATTTATAGTTTTTGTGCGGGCTCTATCCTTTATACATTTTTTCATCACCTACAACAATAATAAACATATTGTCTTATATCTCGATTATTTTTTAAATGATAAATAATAAATTATTATATGGCATATATACTATTTTAAAAATTTCGGTTATCCATTAATTTTATAAATATTAAATAAATTACAAAGTTTAATCTATATATATAGAGATTTTTAAAATTTTACATCTTTATATTTTTATCACTTCTATTTCTACTCATTATAATTCACCTCACCATTAATCCAAACACATATTGTATGGTTTTAGTTTTAACGTTGAAATGCTCAATTCCATTGTTAAAGTAATTATTCTTATCACTAGCATTGTTTAATCAAGGTTGTTTGAACTGGATCGAACCAATCAATCGAATTGAATGGACAGAAAAATCGACCGTACGGATCGATTTTTAATACTTTTTTATAGATTTTTAATGGTTTATTTAATTGAATTAGATGGATTGATCAAATCTTTCAGACCGATGAACCGGTGGCCTAACCGGTTTAACCACCAGTCTGATTTTAAAAACCTTGGGTTTAATCATAAGAACCAATTTCATCTCCTAATAGACCCTTGAGAAAAAGCTATCTGTTTTTTTAGTCATAGTAAAAAATTTAGTCCTCAATATTTATGTTTTTTTTTATCAATTTGGCCTTTATTCTTTTTTAAAGTTAAATTTAGACATTAACATTTCAATAAAAGATAAGTTACTTTTTTTTAACGAAGATACTAACCAAAACATTAATTCTTTTTAGCAATGTTGGCCTGTTAATTAATGTGTACTCCATGCTAATATAGAATTATTTGTCTTATATATCACTTAATAAATAATATAAAATTATAAAAATATTCAAAAAAATCAATTTTAAAAAATGTAAAAATTCAAAAAATATTAACATAAAATACATGTAAATTACCAAGTAGCCGGGCTCTTTTTAAAAGGCTAATAATCAAATTTAACTAAAAATTTATGGGTTAAATTGATAAAATATATAAATATTAAGGGATAAAATTATTATAATGCATTATTTTTATAAAGAAAAATCGTTTGAAATTCAAGTTCCCTCCCATAGTTTACCATACACCATATAACTA
Organism: Gossypium hirsutum; assembly: GCF_007990345.1. Lineage (NCBI taxonomy): Eukaryota > Viridiplantae > Streptophyta > Magnoliopsida > Malvales > Malvaceae > Gossypium > Gossypium hirsutum. The sequence continues at coordinate 49,052,254 of NC_053440.1, forward strand.
TGCAAGCAATATAAAGCATGAATACCGAATTAACAATGAAAATTAAAATTATGCATACATAATATATATTTATACACAATCTAATATATGAACATTAATGGCTATAAAACAAATATAGTAATGACTAGATAGAGAATGTGTACGTGCGTGTCCAACTTTTCTATATTTTTATTATGATCTGTGTTTGAGAATGATATGTGTCCCTGGTTTGTACTTTACCATCGAATCCCGGAAAAATATTTGATGGAATCCCAGAAATATACTTGTGAAATGGAAATGATTTTTTGCTCGTACATCAAAATATTTCCATGGCCGGAACTAGCATCATTTGCTTATAAACAGTGAAACACTAAATATTTTAAAAGCTCACTTGATGGAGCAGAACATGAAGATCAAATTCCTCCTTGACCCAGTACAAGCTACAACATTTGACTTTGTTACAGGATTCAACCATATTCATACAACAAAACCATACACAATCATATGGAATAATGAGATGAGAGCTTATTGATGTCTCATGTATGCATCATAAGGCATGGTTTGTTGGGGACCTTGGAAGCAAGAATCCGGCAATGGCAGCAGCTGCGACGGTTGCATTGGTTCAAGGTTTGGGTTAGGGTTTGATGATGGGTAAATATTTGTTTCAACAGGGAAAGAGGTAGGCAAGAAGAGAGACGACGAGTCGTCATCGACGAAGTTGATCATGGCTTGGTGAAGCCATATCTGAGTTTTGAGGAACTTTACATAATGAATAGCTTCATCAAGCATGGAGACAGTGTCCATCTTTGTCCCACCAGGAACCATGCTCTGCAAGATCTTGAACCGGTCACTGATACGATGCCTCCTTTCTCTAGCAGCCACACTTTGTGGATCAGTCGATAGCTTTACCGCACCTTTGCCCTTTTTGCCAGCCTTCTTCTTCTCTTTGCTGCAGCTGCTGCTGTTGTTGCTGGTTGTTGTCACAGAAGAAGACCCATCAATGAATGATGAGCTGAAGTTAGCAGAGGGAAAGTAGTCCATTACCAACAACAGTACTAGTAGCACTTGTAACTGAGAGACAAGCTTGGTAGGGGTCCTTGCTCTCGTTACACATGTTTATATAGAGGAGGAAATGCAGGTGGGTTTGATTTGAATTAATCGAGGAAATGTAATGTAATGTTAAATGTCGTCATGTGGGTCAGCCGATCTTTGGCGCAGGATACGGGTGTTTGTTTTACTACCCCTCGGGGCCTAGGCCAGCATGGAAAGCTACCTAGGCCAAAAGGTATTTGCTTTGCTTTCTTAATCCCTTTGTTTTTCTTTTTGATTCATCCTAAACAAAGCTTTGGTGATACCTCTAATACATAATACTTATTAAAGACTGAACTTCGGGTTTTCTTTGGACAGATACCTGACCCACTAGCTAGGACCCCACTGTCAAAACACAAAAAAAAATTGCACTTAAATGTAGGTCAGTTGGTTAAGATGAGAGAAGATATATAATAAGGAGGGGAAAGGGGGGGCCTGGAGAGGGGGCCCTTCTCTGAAATCGAAATGGATGTAACATAGTTGCAAATGTGTCTAAAATCTAAATCCAAGGAACCAAATTGTACGAAGCATGGCTTTTCCCTAAGGTTACACACTGTTTGCTGAAAGAAAATAACTATTCGTGTTCCCCTCGATTACTCTCTCCTCCACTTTCAAGTAGAAATAAAAAAAAGAAGAAGAAAATAGAGGTTCCGGCCAGTCATATCAACCTCTCAGCTCTTCTTTTAAAGGGAATTTTTGAGGAAAGTTGTTTGAACCCAATAACCTAATCCTTCCATGGAAACCAGATGGCATAGGATATATCAAAATAGAATCAATATAGCATGTTAGCAGTCTACAATACTATATTAATATGTCACCAAATTAAATGATGCTTCCAAGAATAGCTAGCCTAAACCCCTCAAATCTGCTCTTTTATCATTTGTTAGACATCATATGACTAACTCATGAACTTAACATAAAAATTAGTGCTACAAACAGTAACCCAGATTCTATAAACTATTTACCAGACTTAAAATCATTAGTAAGAGACAAAACCCTGCTCCCTTTCTTCATTGGTTGAACAAACGAAACTTTCACATAACTTCCAGTTGGTGTTGAACTTGGTGCTTGCAATTGCATCACTTGACCTGGTGATCCTTATTTTACTCAGCAGTCATAAATGATGAAAACTGAAATTACATGGGAATACAATAAAGCTGGAAAAAGGAAGATATAGACAAAGGTAAGCAAAATCACATGTGGGTTCCGGTTTTCGCGTTGGGGGGTGGGGGTGGTTAGAACCCTAATTATTCTTACTTGTTCGATTGAAATATACCAGCTTTTCATATGTCCTCTCATATCTAGTCAAAAAACACATCAGTCTCCACACAATATATATTTTTAGTTAAATTTTAACATTAATTTATGAATATTTTTCGTATAAAAAAAGCTTTTGACTAGACTAGTTAACAAAAACCCATATCAAAAGAAGATAAAAATTATAACCTATGGATTAGTCATTTGATTGAAAGAAAAGGTTACTACTACCATAAACAAGGTCTGGGTTTTGGTTTTTTTACTGTACTTTTTCTTATGTTACCGAGAGAGATACGATTTTAACTTGTTATAGTGGGCACAGGGCAACTGTTGTTTCAGTTTTTGAGTAAAGAGGTTAACGTTACGAAAGATGGTCCCTCTGTATTCATTAAATCTGTCAAGAAAAAGTGAGATATGTCGGCTCTTCCTTCTTTAGGGCTTTTAACCATATGCATGAAAGGGCGAGTCTTCCCTTTTACCAAAGATCATAAGACTCTAATGAACTGGGATCGGGGAATTGTGCTAAAAGACTTGGTTTTATTCCACATAAAGCCAACATTGTGGGTTCAATATTAAGTCTAACCAGGGTCGAATGAGGGTTTTCATGTTTGGAGAGACTACCAGTTTTTTTTTTCCTCCCAAAGTTGAAGGAGTCTTTTCCCGTTTGAGATGATTGAGTGGGTGCGGTACACTGAGTTCCAAGCACCCATACCGCTAAAAGACTAATTGATTTGAGTGTTCCGGCAGGGAATTGGACATTAACTGTTGGTTTATTTGCATCGTCGTCTTCTTCTTCGACGACCTCTTCAGGCTGATATTAAAATTGTTAATGGATTAATTTCACCTGGCATCATCAAACTATAATGTTAATTTTAATTTGGTTCCTCAACTTCAAAGCATCAATATTACCACTCTAATAATTAGTTTGAGTATTAAATGTCAGCTCAAATTTAAGATGCACGGTTAGTGATCTGTTGCAAATTCGTTGTAGCATATTAATGGCACATTTGGTTCGCTGTATTGGATTAGAGGTGTAATGGAATAGAGGTGTAATAGCATAATGAAAAAAACTAAAATGACTAGAATAAATAATTTAATAAGATTATTTTGGTAAATGATTATTGTTATTGTTATTTAAATTTTAATAAGATTATTATTATCAATAATAAATAATTTAATCATATTTAAATATAATTATTATTAAATATATTATAATTAAAATATATAATTTAATAAAATTCTTAATAATTAATATTCTTATATGAATTTACTCAAATCATAATATAGATAATTTAACATAATTATTATTAAATATATTATAATTAAAATATATAATTTAATAAAATTCTTAATAATCAATATTCTTATATGAATTTACTAAAATCATAATATATGATACTATAAAATATAATTTGAAATAATTAATATTAAATATATTTTAATTAATATATATGATTTAATAAAATTTAAAATAATTATACCTAATGAATTTTCTTATATGAATTTGTATAATTTAAAATAATTATTATTAAATATAATTTAATAATAATATATAATTTCATAAAATTCTTGATAATAAAATTTCTTATATGAATTTATATAATTTAAAATAATTAATATTAAATATAATTTAATAATGATATATAATTTCATAAAATTCTTGATAATAAATTTTCTTATATGAATTTATATAATTTAAAATAAATAATATTAAATATAATTTAATAATGATATATAATTTATACATTTAACCAGTGCCAAGCATTATGACCTTTAAGCAATGTTGAACTAGATCACCCAAATTTTTACAAATACTGCTAATTACTTAATTCAAACTGCATTGTACAAAATGCCGATCAGATCATTTCAACCTTCCAGCTACCAACTAATATGTTTTCCAATTTTCTAGCCCACCCAAACTTTACAAAATGCTAGATAGCATATTAATCACAATCATATTCACATCACTAACTATATCCGAAAATGAATGACCCTGGGAAAAATTACAAATATTACATGGATTTCATTCAATCAATGTTGATGTAGAAGCATCCTTGCCCTCTGTTGAAGTTGAGTCAATGACCTAATACAGTGCCCTCCTCGCATGTCTTTAAGCGTGTAAGGCTGATTAGTTCCCGAATAAAAACTACAAGACTACTTTGCATTGGCAACTTGTCTTCAGATCCCTTGCTTCAGTGTTTCCCGTATACAGCCTCAAATTCTCTAGACTTACTGGCAGCTGTTCGTGGTACTGAGTCAGGAAGCCCTGAAATGATTAGCAGTCAGGTGACATTCATCATAGTAGATGCCAAAATTTTGCAATTCAGTCGATTCTCTATAAACAAAGATGTAGATAAATACAACAAAATACATCTACATCTTTTTTTCCTAAAGGTTCATAATAACAGAAGGTATTGATTAATGCACATTTCAATAATCTGAGAATATGAACTAAATTCAAGGAAAAATCAACACTAAAATAGCAATGAGCCCTGCATTTTACAAATTTTCACTAAACAAATTGGCAGATAAGACTTCAAACTGATGCTGTACAACTCAAAATATCTCATTCACTCTCTCTGCACCTAATATAATTTGCCAATTATAAATGCTATAAACTTCAGTTTAAAAAATATATTATCCAACAGAAAGCAGACACACCTTGGAATTGTTCCTATAGTCCACAACTAAACGGTGGTAGTGTGTTGAAAACATCCCTCGGCATTGCACCTAATATAACAAAGTAAGGCATGCAGCGATTTCCAAGTGTAAAAAATGATGCTAATATAAAGACTAAAATTATAATAATGGTAAAGAAGGCTAGGAATCATCTTTAAATTGAAGTACGAGTGGGGGAAAACAATCAATCAATACCATTTTTACCATAGGACTAGGAATTGCTAATCATCTTTAAATTGAAGTACGAGTGGGGGAAAACAAGGAGAAACTTCTAACCTGAATCATGATACGAGTGCAACACACTAGTTGATTGATCATTAAGTTCTCTGTTAAAAAACACAAAAACACAAAAATTATCTTAAGAATATTGATGCAACAAAATGGAAAAGATAAAATATGATATATTACCTTAGTGTTGAACTGTCAAATCCAGTAGGTAACTTTTTACATGTATCAAGTTTAGCAAAGGAAAAGAGAAATTCTCTAGAATATGAACGTTTTGATTTTCTGCGCCAAAAAGAAAAAGTGAAAAAGAAATAAATTTTTAGATATAAGTGATAAAGTGATAAAGTGAGAAAGTAGGGGGAAATCATGGTGGTGGGGGGAAAGTAAGGGAGGAAAAGGGTTGTTTTTGGGGAGGAAAGGGAGTGTGTCTTGCATGGCGTGTGAGAGAGAGAGATAAGTGACATCAGATATAAGTGGACACTTCAAATCAGCAAAGCCATTCGAATTTCTATCTGTTTGAACCCAGGCAAGGAGAGAGAACTGCATAAAGAATAACCTGAGGTTAAGTTTTATATAACTCAGATGCAATAACACATGCTAAACTATAATGCACAAACATCATTAGAAAATTACAAATGCGGATGCTGCTACGAAATAACTATAATCTAAGCTATTATAAACATAATTACAAAGAGTTTAAGAGAAAACTAAAATGCTGAGCACCAACGTAGCCCTTACTAGAATGCAGTGTTTACTGGAGATCATGCAACTTTCAAGTTGATAAAGTAAACAAATCTTTAATTGATTGTGGATCACTAATAACTCATTGATGCAACGCTTTTCAGTGACAAGGAACTTACCACATTGTCAATAGGAACAATAATATTTCCATGTTTAACTTCACAAATTCTTCATTACAGTCACTGAAAGCAGTAATCTCTGCACTAATAAGGAAATTGGAGAGGTAAAAGTACAAATAAGAATCTAATACCATATAAAACTTCAGCTTAAATGTTCAGATCGATCTATCTTGTTCTAAACTAGCAACTATGAATAGGATGCAACACATTCAATGAAAAATAACATCACTAAGACAATCCAACCTCTAAATGCCAGAAATTCAGCCAAAAATTCAAACTTGAAGACATAACTAACAATCAAAATAATGTCAAGTAAAGGAAATCCAAGTATAAATTAGGTCACATCTTTGGAAACAAACATTGCCATAGATATCAGAAAGAACTCTAATTACTTGGTGGATAAAAAATTTCATCTACTTCAGAATATGAACAAATTTATAGGCTTATGACATCAATGATCAACCTATCAAATACGGATTAGAATATCAAACAATCCCAACAAAAGCTAACCCGTAGTCTAACTCTTCTCAAAGAACTTCAAGCTCATTCCTTACTGACCGGATTCAACAATTAGCGCAAGCTACATTTTCAACAATTAATTAAAGTTTTCGGGTTCTTAATAAGACCAAGATTCTGAAATCATGTAACGGATCCCATTTTCATTCAATATGAATCTAAATTCCAATTTCTGAAGTTCTAATGGAAATCAAGTTATTACACAAGGAATTCGCTCAAGGAAGCTATGTGCAGTGCATTTTAGGATGACACCTTGAGAATGTGATTTCATAAGGGAGATAGGAATGGGCTTACAAGTAATGTAATAAAATAAAATACGGGACACAATTATCAACCAGATAAGAACTAAACGATCAAAGAGATATGTAGATGCAGGAAGGAGACTATCAATTTTCTCAACTCGAAAAAGAATTAAAAGAAACAATTCCTCACCCAAAAACAAAATAACTATGGAAAACTAACCTGTAAATGACCAAATTCGGGCTCAGTGCGATGAAGAAGAAGCTGTAATCAGAAAAGGGGAAACCGATTACATGCAGAATCAGCAGAGTGAAACAAATCTGAAGGGGATTAACTTACCAACAAGGAAAAACTACTCAGTTATGCCAATAATATCATAAAAGAAGAAAACTTAAAGAACCCATTAACTTACCAACAAAGAAATCAGAAAGTACAGTTCGAAAGCTTGAAGAAGCTGCAGCTAAGGCTTCAGCAACAAGGAAATCTAGAGGGGATTAACTTACCAACAAGGAAATCAGCAGAGGCTAGAAGGAACAGAAGAGAAACAAAGGGGAAGCAGATGGAAGGGTATAACAGGGATGGTAAACCTATGCGGCGCCTAATCTGGGCAAAATGGACAGATTACAAATCGGTGAAATCCACCGATTAAATCAGTAACCGATTACAATGGTATTAGCAATACCATGAACCAAACATAGGAATGATGGGGGATTGGGTGGGGCCACCGATTAGGGGTGTATTGGCCAAACATAGTGTAAGTCATTTTTCATACTTAAGTAGCTTGTATAAAAGCAATTTCATTATATGTTACTTAATTTTTACTTTTAATTTGTAATTAATAAAAAGTGTGATTTGAGCTTTTATATGATCTTAGGGGCTAAAATAGGCTTAAAGGAAGGCTAACGCATTCAGTGAGTGTGCAGGACATCATTTGGAGGCATGAGAACACGAGACTGACCGCAATGTTGCAACACAGAGGGTCGATGTCGCAACATAGTGAGTAGAATACCCAAAAGAGCAAAAGTATCTTTAGTGTCACATCATAGCCAAAGGGTCTCACAACATAGCCTTGAAATTGAGCCTTAACTCTTAAACTGCCACCAGTGTCGCGACATAGGCTAGAGGATGTCACGACACCACATTGATGTGGACAATTAATAATCCAAGGGCATTTTGGTCTGCACAGCAAACTTTAACGTAAAAGCATCAACTGAATTAGGTTAATGGACAATGGCCAACCCTAAATCTATAAATAGACTTCTCTAAACACTTAATATTCATCTTTTATTCTAGTTTAGGTTACAACTTTCATTTAGTTTTTAGTTTTCAATTTCTTTAGTTTTTTTTGTACTTAGATTATTTTTATTTGTAATTTAGTTTTAGTTTGTTCATGTTCTTTGAAGAATCTGATTTGTGGATTCATCAACTCTTGTGGATTTCTGCGCTTACAATTATCAATACAAAATTAGGATTCTTTTTAAACTTTATTCTTGATTCATTATTCATATTTATCTTTTTAATCAAGTTTATGTTAGTTACGAGATCATGAGGAACTAATCCCCTTATGGGAGATTAGCGAGTGGACATGAGAGTAATTAATTTATATGTAGGGTTTCTTAATGGATCAACTGGTTGGGATAGGAAAAACTCGAAACCGTAAGCCTGACAACCCTAGGAAGTCATCTAGGTAGGAATGAACCCAAAACTAGTATTGCCTATCTGTGAACACCTTACCACAATCCAATTTGGACTGTGAGGTCGAGAGATAAGTAGATCTTACCGACTTTTTAGTTTAGTGGAAGATCGAGAGATCATGCTAGGTTAATGACTATTTAATTGAGTAGAACCTGAAATAGGAATTAGTTATGACCACTGAAGCGAGTTAGTCTTCCATTCTTAGAATTGATTAAGTCAACAAATTAGTTTTCCGTTTTTATTTTAATGCAATTTATTTATTTTTCATATAAATATAATTTTTCTTCACTTTATGATTTATCTTAATATAATTTAGTTAAAGTATTAATTAGATATATTAATATTGAAGATAGAATTAATTTAGTATTTGCCTCAATTGGGTACAATCCTTGGAGTACTTACATACTTCGTTGTATAAACTATATTACAACCTAACCCGTATACTTGCGGAAATCACCTAACACTTGTATTTGGTTGCAAAAATTACACTCTGGACGTTAGTACGTCTGGAGGCGGTCAAGTTGTTGGCACTGTTGCTAGGGGGACAACATTATTGAATCAATTTTAATTTTTGTGCTTAATAGAATAATTAGGAAATCTTTAAATTATAGCTACGATTTTAATTTTTAATTGATTTCAATTTTTTTCTCTTTACTAACATTTTTATTTTTCTTTGTGGTTTTAGTATATGATTCGAAGTAGGGGCACACCTATAGAGCCAGCCACTAATCCAGAAAGAATAATTTGCAGAAATTGTAGACATCAACAATAACAACATAAGCAAAACAATCCACCTGCTACGATTAATCCACAACGAGAAAACTCGTTGTTTGACGAACCTGACCTACCTGACTTACCACCACCACCACCATCACAACTACCATTAAACCCACCAATGGCTTGAAAAGTGTAACACCCCTAACCCGTATCCGTCACCGAAGTAGGGTTACAGAGTATTACCAAACAAACAGAACAGTAAATCATTCAATTCATACCATTAATGCAATTAGAATCTGATTTCATTCAATTACTTTCATAATGTCCCTAAATCGAGCCCTCGAGGCCCTAAAAATACTATAAAATAGTCTAGGACTAAATAGGAAACATTTGAAAATTTTAGGAAAAAGTTGAAAATTTTGGACTGTAGGGGTCACATGGCCATGTAACTCTTGAAATGGCCTCACACGCCCGTGTGCCTGGCCGTGTGGACCCAAAATGTGCCTTAAAACACAAGTTTACCATTTCAAGTTTGCTTGAACCTTAAGAAACTCAATTACCAACCAAAATACCAAATCAAAATGACATTAATCTAGCAAAAAACACACCAAAACCAACCTATTAAGTGCCTAACCAATGTACCCTCATTGGTACCACAAGTATATATAATTATACATCAAAATAAAAATCAATTCAACTCATCATTTCATTCAAGCAATACCTAACCAATAAACCTATCAAAGGTATCCCAAACACAACAATTCATTAACACATATCATTCATACTAGCATAGAAATTATACCTCATTCTCATGTACTATATAAGTTGACTATTTACACAAAAGATTATCCATAATGTTTACATAAACAAAAACATTTACTATAGCCATACAAGAGCCTATACATGCCATATAATCTGAAATAAACGTTCCAAAAACTACCGAAATGAGTTGGATAGTGTGACTTGCGTGTCGGTCTGGTCGTCCAACCTTCCAAGTATCTACAATGAAATTAAACAACATAAGTAAGCTTAATGAAGCTTAGTAAGTTAGACGCATTAAACAAATAAATCTTACCGAAGTAAAATACAACAGTTCAAACAATAATAATCAACCATGAGAATTCCCTATCATCACAATCTTAACCAATGAATTCATCTATGTTCAGATCAATAACCAGTAATTAACAAATCTTTCAAATTCATTAAACAAATTACCTTACCGAGATTTTCCATTCGAAGAACGACTTATGGATAAGAGTACATCATCAGATCCACTGAACACACTAGATAGAAGCTCATAAGAGCTGATCCACCCGAAGCACACCAGACAGAAGCTCATAAGAGTTGATCCAACCGTAACATGCCAAACAGAAGATCATAAGAGTTGATTCAATAGAAACACGCCAAACAGTAGCTCAGAAGAGCTGATCCAACTGAAACATGCCAAACAAAAGCTCATAAGAGTTGATCCAACCGTAACACGCCTAACAGAAAGTATAACACGAGAGTTCGCAACAAATGATAAACCTTGGTTTTACTTGGGTAATATATAGATATCTCCTTCCAATACCATATCCACTCCAAACCCCAGTAACACACCAAATCTCGATGGTACTCTATCCCGCGTTCAATCCAAATCGAGCATCAAATTCAATATTATATCTCAGATAATGATTCATTTTCAACAATGGAGTATATATTTTGTCATGTAATACCAGTCATCAATTTATATGAATGTTAAATTTTAACCGTACGAACTTACCTGGATTGAATTGTAGTAGTTGTAGAAGTTCAAGAACTAATTCGCTACTTTTCTTTTTCCCCGAGTATCTACGAGATCTTGATCTAAAATGTAAAATTCCTCATTTATTAGCATATTTTTCTTTTCCAATCCATTTTAAAAATAATACCCTTTTATTTTTTAAATTTACACAATTACCTCAAACTTTTACAATTTTTATAATTTAGTCTATTAACCTAAAATTCATCAAATTAACCACTTTTCTCATGTAAATATTTTATCCAACTATACTAGGCCCTTAAAGAGCCTCCAATGAACCTTAAATTCACTATCAAACCCTAAAATTTTGGCATTTTCACAATTTAATCCTAAAATCAAAATCTAAGAAAAATCACTTTACAAATTCATAAAATAACATAATCAAAGCTCCAAATACATGGTATTCATTCAATATTAATCAATAAAAACTTCCAAAATATTTAACAGAATAAAAATAAAGGTATGGGCTAGCTGGACCTAGTTGCAACAATCTTAAAAACATAAAAATTGCAAGAAACATAATCAAATTGGACTTACATGCAATGAAATAAGAAAACCGAAGCTCTCCTTCCCTAGCTATGGCTTTCAGCCATTTGAAGAAGAAAATGAAATTGATTTTTTTCTTTTTCATTCATTAATTTTGTTTAACTATAATTAAACTTTCATTAATTTACAAATTTGCCATCCATATCACATTATTTTATTATTTTCCATTGATATGTTGTCCAACACTAACCATTAGGAGCTAATTATTATATTGGTCCTTCCTCATGTAATTAATAAGCTATTTAGTCATTTTATTAAACTAGTTACTAACTTTTGCACCTTTTTCACTTTAGCCCTTTTTCCTAAATTAACTATCTAAGCGTTAAAATTTTCGAACCAAATTTTAATAGGACTTTAATGACTCCATAAATGTTTTAAAAATAATATTTACAAGTCAACACGATGGAAATTTGTGGTCTCAAACCACTGTTCTGTCACCACTAAAAATTAGGCTGGTACAAGAAGAACGAACCTTAAGAGACTATGCGCTACCAAATCTGGATATGGTGCAAGGTAGCATTACAAGGCTAGCCATCATGGCGAATAAATTTAAGATCAAATCGGCTATGGTCTAGATGATACAGAATAATCTGCAGTTCAAAGAGACAATGACGGAGGACCCAAATCAACATCTAAAGTAGTTTCTCTAACTTTGTGACACTTTTAAATTTAACAAGGTCAACGATGATGCTATTCATCTTCGGTTGTTCCCCTTTTCCTTAATACATAGAGTTTTCTCTTGGTTAGATTCACAGACACTAGGATCTATCACGACATGGAATGAACTTGTAGATAAATTTCTACACATGTTTTTTTCCTATTAGCAAGACGGTCTAACTAGAAGGAGAAAGTTTTCATGAAGCTTGGGAACAATTTAAGACATTGGTCAAAGATGTCCACACCACGATATGCCTGATTGGTTACATTTGCAGATGTTCTACAATATGTTAGATGCAAATTCAAGATCATGCCTAGATGGAGCCACAAGAGGAGACCTGATGAACCAAACATACGAAGATGTGTATGATTTTATAAAAAATATGGCGATGAATTCCTTCCAGTATCCAAATGAACAATTTACATATGGCTAGAGATTATCCATGGTGAAAGTTGTTCAAAAGGGCGACAAATACCAATAGATCTTGGACAGACTCAACCGGATAGAGTCAACATCTAGTAGATCTTCAATATACGACAGGGATAGACCTATCAGTCAATATATTGAAAAATTTGCCGAAAATGTGAACTACATTGGGAATAAGAGTGGAAATCCCTATTCAAATACTTATAATCTCGACTGGAGAGATCACTCAAATTTGAGATGGGGCAACAATCAGAGAGGAGGTAATAGTTCTAACCCTAACAAACAAAATATTACTTACCAACCTCAATATTTGTAGAAACTTCAGGAAAGAGCCAACCTAAATGACCATACTTTAAGCGGGCAAAATTGGATCGAATCGAAAGAGAGATGCAGTCAATGCGAACTAAAGTGAAACAGGTGCAGTCTAAGTGCACCCAGACAAAAAAGACATTTACAAAACTCAAAGATCAAATGAGCCAATTTATGAGCATAACGGGAGATATCAAAAGAAAATTTAGAACAAGGATCCCAAGCAACACATGAAATCAATTGCGCTCTATTCGGGTAAAGTACTGAGTAGCCCAAATAACCAACTTAAGAGGAGGACAAGGAGGATGTTGATGATCTTCGCAATGAGGATCCTCAAAACGATGATGCTGAACTAGAAAAGGTAGCTTAGCTAGTAGTTAAGCCGAATAAAGAACATGTACTTACCAAGGTACCATCCCCCTCATGATTAGAAGATAAATGAAAATAAGATGAAGAGGAATTTGTAAGTTTTTTAAACTTATTTAAATTGCTTAATGTTAACTTGCCTCTAATTGAATTAATTTAAAAGTTTTGAAATATGTTAAGTACTTAAAAGAAATCATGGCTAGGCGTAGGAGAATTAAAACAAGATAGCAAATAAAATATACGCATCTTGTACTGCGATAATTTCTAAACTGATACCCCCAAAATTGAAAGACCGAGGGAGTTTTACAATTCCAATAGAGATAGGGGACATTCAATTTAGTAAGACCCTATGTGCTCTAGGAGCCAATATAAATTTAATGCCCTGATCAATATATAAGAAACTCAGATTAGGGGAGCTTAAAAATACACATATCACACTACAATTAGCTGACAGATCTTCGGTACAACTGAAAGGGGTACTTGAAGATGTGTTAGTTAAGGTGCATAGTTTTATCATCTTGGTCTATTTCTTAATTTTGGATTTTGAGGAAAAACATGGGATACCTATTCTGTTAGGTAGACCGTTTCTAGCAACAGATAGGTCCACCATTGATTTAGAAAGTAATGAATTAATCATGAAAATTAATAGTGAGACTGAAGTATTCAAATGCGGTCACCAACCAAATGAGGGAGGTAGGGAAAAGTAAGGGAAAACATGTTATGAAAAAAATTGTAAAAACCCCTAACTACCTTAAGTTGGAAAAGGTATTTTCTGTGATAAGTGCATGACAAAAGAAAAAATTCAAAAAATGAGACAAGCAAAACAAGGTGAAGTCGCACGATGGATGCTGGACAATATGGATAGAAAATTGACCAAAGATGCATCCATGTATAAACTGACAGAGCTGACGGAGGAATTCAGTAACAATAACTGAAACTTTTTAAACTATTTTAAATTTTTGTAAATTATTGTATTTCAATAGACTTATAGGTATTGTAGGAATTTAATTGATTTGAATTGATTAGAAATAGGTTATATATGTACCAAACACATTGAAAATTAAGATGAGGGTTCAAAATAGGGTCGATGTCGTAACATGAAACCTCTATTTTGCAACCCCGGCCATAGGTTTGAGGATTCAAGCAATCCAACTCGATGTCCCGACATGGAACATCTGTGTCACAACAGAAAGAATCAATATCCCCTAAAAACTAAAAATTTCAAGATGTGTTGTGACATGGAACCCCTAGGTCGCGACATCACTATAATTTTCTACAGGGTTGACCTGACCCTTCGTGTAACCCGTCGGCTTAACCTCTAATTTTACCTGATTTTTAACCTAAAAACACTAACCCTTTTAAAACTAAAAAACTTTAAACCTATTTCTAAACTTTCTCTAGCTCTAAAACCTCCCAAACTCCTCAACTTCAAAAACCTCTCTTCTTTTTCTTTCTAACTTGCTATAATTTTTTTCTTTTCTTTCATTTTTTTTTGCTTTTTATTTTGTGTAGGATAAAAACTCTACATCGACAAGGGACTTGCAACAAATTCCCACAAGAAATCCCAAGCATTCAACCTAGGTTAAAGGTTCCTATTTAATTTTTACTATTTCATTGCAATTTTATTTTGCTTCCTTGAAATACATTGCTTGATTTATTTATTCTAGTAAAAATTATTATTAAAAATGCCTATTAGGAAGTCTAGAAGATCAAACGAATCAGAGGCACCAGTGGTCACAAAACCTCTGAAATTTCCAAACCCGAATGTCAAAAAATATCTTCTAGAACAGAAGGAAAGGCATTCATTTAAGAAAAGGGCTTCAAACCATCGATGATCCTTTGTGAAGATATTTGGGTGCTAGTTCGATACCATTGATGAGAGTGTTTTTAGGCGACCTTTAAAGCACTTATTGTTATCCCTATAGTTGAAGAGTTCTATGATCCTTTAGGGATAAAAAATCTAGAAAATTGTTTGATGATGAAATTTAGGAGAATATAACAGTAAGGGGCAAGAAGGTTCTTGTCACCTATCGTGAAATTTGTGAATTTTAAAATGTTCCGTATTATAAAATATATTTTCTTGAACACACTGATTTAACAAATTTTAATGACATTGATATGGATAACATTGTAAAGTACCCAACCGAAGGGAGGGGTGAGTCGAACCACTGACCGGATACCAGACTACCGACTAATTTTCAATAAGCAATAATGTTTCCTATACGTGGATGCAATTTCTGTGCACTAGAATTACACCTGATATGAACGTTTCTAGTGTAAATACTTTTCTAGCTATTTTTTATATGATATTTTGTAGAAAAAACAAGTATGCATAGGGCAATGGCTCTATCATAGCATAAAACATTGTATCAACGACTAGAAGGTTGAGTTTTCTTCCCTCACCTAGTGACGACATTATGTAAAAATGTTGGGGTTACAGTGGAAGTAAATGAGTAATTCATGAGGCTGACGAAGAGCTTAATAGGTGACTTTATGCATACCTAGTATGTCGAGCTCAATCAAAAACAAATCAATGATTGAAACCAACGAAGAAAGAAAAAGATAGATTTCTCGACATCTCTGAAAAGGAAAGAGGTATCAAAATCTTGGAGAGGTACTATAGGAGGTGAAATCTCAGACACAGAGTGGATGATATGGTGGATGTAGGAGATATGCCAGATTAGACAGGAGTTTACATGGAAAAATGTATGAGAATACCAAATTTACAGCCAAACAAATATGGCTGATGTAATCCCGTCATAGGTTCGAGGAAGAAGCAAACGAATAAGAGAAGGATGATGCTACAGAATGAGACTCTCAAGAGGAGGAGGATAGTGAGTATGAGGCAGCACTTTAGCCGCAACAATCTACACAGAGGGGGCCCATCATCCGTAACTCAACTCGGTATGCACATTCGTTGGCGGAGGCTCCTCTCGAGACAATGTTTCGAGTTGAAAGAAAACGCTAATGGGGGGCAATCGTCTCATTTTGATGATTGAAAAACTATTTTTAATTTTTTGGATTGTAAAATAATTAATTAAGATGGTTTTCTTTTTTATTAGGAGTAAGAGTAATAGTAGTTTTTATATATACATATTTTGTTTTTAAATTTTCTATGCAGGAACCTCACATGAAGAAATTGTTATATTTACGAGCTTTAAACAAACAAGGAAGGAAGCACACACTATAAGACTACGATAATGTCACGATCAATAGGTAACTTCGTTCCTTATCTACTTATGGGTTGTATATTAGGGACAATGTGCTATCTAAAGTGTGAGGGGGGATAACATAAGAAATTTCATGTTTAGTTTTATAATTATTCTTTTATTTTTCCTGTCAAAAGTGTGCTTGAGCTTGTAGAAATACAATTGATTGGTTAGGATCATGTATATAGGTTGATTGTATTTACTATAAATTTGGCATGATAGTGAGTGATTTTAAATTTTCAATTATTAGACTACTAAGTTCTATATATTACACTATAAATATGCATTAAGTTATTGAACATACCAAATGACAGAGAGAATATAGGAAAACGAGCATGCTAATATGAATGATAAATTATTAGAATTGTGATTGCTTGATTGATCAAGTTTGTGAATATTAAGATACTTAGGGATGGCCTAATACATTGTTTCGTATAACCCAGAGCCAAAAAGCCAACTTTATTCATCAATCCTTAGTACCTATTTTTTGAGCTAAAAAACTCTTCTTGATGAACCTTCATGCAAAACCCGAGCCAAAATGCAAATTGTACTTACCTTTTTTTTCTTTTGTCCCTGAAATGCACGAATTTAGACATTTGGCCATACGTATTGAGGGATAGGTAAAGACATATCGGTGGTTTTGAAAAATTATAGTGAAATAGGAAGGAGCAGTGTGATATAGTGATTATGGGTCTAGCTAAAATGTGCAAAACAAAAGAAAAATATAGAAAAAGTCAAAACGAGTAGAAAAAGTACTTGAATAATGAAAAAAAAAACATTGTGAGTGAGATATGTTGAAAAAGTTAAAAGTGACTCAAAAACAAAAGTCACAAAATTAGAAACCTCAATCATTAGTGCACAAAAACTTGTAAGCTGACCACTGTTACTTTATTATGTTGTGATTTCTTACATTGAGATATAAGGAAGGTGAGAGAAAAAGAAATAAGGCAGTGAGTGAGAAAAGGTCATTCAGGAAGAGAATAGGGGACATGCGATGTGCCAAACTACTTTCGTGCTTGAATTCCATACCAACCTTAAGCCTCAGAACGTTTCAAGCTGAAAAGTCCTATGTGACCTGGGTAAATCTATTCGTGAATGGACATTGTATTGAGTAATTGCAATAATGACTTTGTATTTTGCTAGGATAATCAAATTACCTGTACGATTTATCGATGGACTAATATAGTTGAGGACCTTATTGTTTATATACTTTGTAATATACTGAACTTAGATGTTTGAGATTCAAAATAGTAAGATATTTACATATCATGCCAGAATTATGTGTATGTATGATTATTCCTAGTTACGTGTTCCAAAACTTGTCTTTGTATTATACTTGCTCAAGAGTCTTATTTTATTTTTTATTTTTTATGTTTTCTTGCTTGAAGACAAGTAAATGAATTAAATGTAGGGGAGTTTGATCTGCCGCAATTTGTTGTAGTAGATTAAACCATTTTTCGTACTTAAGAAGCTTGCATAAAAGCAATTTCATTATATTTTACTTAGTTTTTACTTTTGGTTTTTAATTAATAAAAAGTGTGATTTGAGCTATTATGACCTTAAGGGTCAAAATAGGCCTAAAGGAAGGCTAACGTATTCGGTGAGTGTGTAGGACATCATTCAGAGGCATGAGAACATAATACTAGCCACAATGTTGCAACACGGAGGGTTGATGTCACAACATAGTGAGCAAAATACCCAAAGAGCAAAGCTACCTTCAGTGTCACATCATAGCCAAAGGGTCTCACAACATAGCCCTGAAATCAAGCTTCAAATCTTAAACTACCACCAGTGTTGTGACATAGGCCAGAGGATGTCGCAACACTGTTTTGACGTGGAGAATTAATAATCCAAGGGCATTTTGGTCCACACAACAAGCTTTAACGTAAAAGCATTAGCCGAATTAGGTCAATGGACAATGGCCAACCCTAAATCTATAAATAGACTTATTTGAACACTTAATATTCATATTTTATTCTAGTTTAGGTTACAACTTTCATTTAGTTTTCAGTTTCTTTAGTTTCTTTTATACTTAGGTTATTTTTATTTGTAATTTAGTTTTAGTTTGTTGTTGTTCTTCAAAGAATTTGATTTGTGAATTCATCAAATTTTGTGGATTTATATACTTATAATTATCAATACAAAATCAAGATTCTTCTTAAACTTAATTATTGATTCATTATTCATGTTTATCTTTTTAATCAAGTTTATGAGATCCATGAGGAACTAATCTCCTTATGGGAGATTAGCGAGTAGATGTGGGAGTAATTAATTTCTATGTAGGGTTTCTTAGCGGATCAACTGATTGGGATAGGTAGAACTCGAAACCCTAGGCCTAACAACCCTAAAAAGTCATCTAGGTGGGAATGAACCCAAAATTAGTATTGCCTATCTATGAACACCTTACCTTAATCCGGTTTGGACTGTGAGGTCAAGAGATAAGTAGTTATTGCCAACTTTTTAGTTTAGTGGAAGATCAAGAGATCTTAGTAAGTTAACGACTAGTTGATTGAGTAGAACCCGAAATAGGAATTAGTTACAAGCATCGAAGCGAGTTAGTATTCCATTCTTAGAATTGATTAAGTCAACAAATTAGTTTTCCGTTTTTATTTTAATGCAATTTATTTATTTTTCATATAATATAAATTTTCTTCACTTTATGGTTTATCGTAATATAATTTAGTTAAAGTACTAATTAGATCTATTAATGTCGAAGTTAGAATTAATTTAGTATTTGTCTCCCTTGGATACGATCCTCGGAGTACTTTTATACTTCATTATATAATCTATATTACATCCTGACTTGTATACTTGCGGAAATCACCTAACATTTATATTTGGTTGCAGGAATTACAATCTAGACGTTAGTACGTCTGAAGGCGATCAGTTAGATCTTATAAATTAAAAAAGAAAAAAGAAAATAGTCCTTTAAGATTTTATTGATACGGTTTGATTTTTTAATATATTAGATTCAAATTGTCAATGTAGTAAATACACATATGTTTATAATTGATCAATATATTTAAAATATGATCAACATCATATCCGAACAAATATTTAATACTTAAGTTGACTACTCAAATTCAATTATAACTAGATTAATAGGCCATATTTTGGAGATCTGGTGGCATTAGAATATGTCATAAGTTTCTGTACCGTTCACAAATTTGTAATTTAGTTATTGTACTTTTATTTCTAGGAATTTAATCTTTTAACCATTTAGATTTCAAAATTTAGTCCAATTATAAACGTTCGTAATTTTTTTTGTTAAATTCTTTGATGTAGCATTTTGAAATAAAAGAAAAATACTCACTTAGTGAACATGTAATTAAAGAAATGAGGTTATAATGAACTTGAATTTATTAAAATAATTTTAATAATATTAATAGTTGAACTTAAATTTAAAAATCTGAAAAATATAACCATTAAACTTTTAAAAATAAAAGTAAATGATTAATTTTACAAAAAAGTATAAATCATATTTTAAAAAGAAACTTGGAAAAAGACCGTGCAGTGCGAACCCTTTTTTCATTACATTAATTAGCCCATTCCTCATAGAAAGCCCAGTACAACTGCTTTGCCTTTTGAAGAGATTTACTTACCTAGCTCAATTCATAAGGAACGATCATTTTCTTAAGATCATTTCTATTAACTGCTGAATCAAACATCAATTCAATTAAAAACAATGTTTCTGCTTCTGCTAGAACAATCCAGGATCCCCATGTTTACATGTGGCTTTCTACGTGTTTCATTTTAGATGCTCCTTTCACCACCTGTCATTTCCTTGCAGTCTCCACCTTCATATATATAAACAGATCCTGACGGGCAGATTTGTTATCAATAAGCAGAACTCGACATAGAATCCTTTTTGAAGGGAGTCGTTGTTAATGGCTAGCGACCAAGATCAGTTCAGGCTGGTATCCCCCGCCATAAACCAAGAAGGGAAGTTGCCAAGAAAGTACACGGATGAAGGTCAAGGTGCAAAGAGGAAGTTGTCACCACCATTAGAATGGTACAACGTGCCAGAAGGGACTCGTTCGTTGGCCCTGGTGGTGGAAGACGTAGATGCGCCAGACCCCAGCGGCCCCATCGTGCCATGGACCTGTTGGGTAGCCATTAACATACCGCCAAAGTTGAAGGGTCTCCCAGAGGGATTTTCTGGGAAAGAAGAGGAAGTTGGTGGAGATTATGCTAGCATCAAAGAAGGCAACAACGATCACAAGGTCCCTGGATGGCGAGGTCCCAAGTTACCCTCTCACGGCCACCGTTTCCTGTTCAGGCTATTTGCTTTGGATGATGAGTTGAATGTTGGCAACAAAGTATGTGGCTTATTAATTGTGGAAATGGATTAATTTATATATATGTATATATTTAATTAAATGATGGACAAGGTTGTTCATGTTTTTTTTTTTCGTTTTTTTGGTAGGTGACGAAGGAGAAGGTGCTTGAAGCTATGGAAGGACATGTGGTCGGGGAAGCAGAATTGATGACTAAGTTTTAAGAGAAAGTTGTTGTATTAGTATTTTAGTACTTTGTTGAACATCAATTAATGAAAATTTAGGGAACTTCGGCTTTTTCAATTTTCTTATTTTGCTCCAAGTTGAAAGCATAAGTAATTTTCCTTGCAAGCCTTGGAATGAAAATATGTTCCGTCTTGAATCTACTGGCTTAAATTGGATTCTGCCGAGTGTTGAAAGCGTAAGCGTAGTGGGTACTAAACCAAAATAATTTTATTACACACAATTCCAAATGCAAATGCTGCTAGTTTACACACAGATGCCTACACTAAGCTATGAAACATAGCTGTATAAAAGCATAGCTAACCGCCTAAGAACTTCCTAGTATTCTATATCGTCTTAATCCAATCTTAGATTAATCTTATCTTTTAATCTTCATGAAATTTCAATTATGCATGTATTTTCATTGCTATTTGCCTACTAATTGATATAATAAATTCAAGAAAATTTGTATAAACTAAATATCTTAATATTTTCGGATACTCTAAAATTACATATAAAATATTTAAATATTATTTATTAAAAATTCATAAAACATAGAACAATATTGATATTATTTGTAAAAAAAATTCATAAATAAGACCTAGATTAAAATTATCTGCTGATCTTAACCAGATCATAGTATAGTAAAAATAAAAATAAAATAATTTTCTGTAAAAATAAAATAAAATAATTTCCTTTGAAAAACAAAAAAAAAACTAAGATTCAGAAATTATAAAAAAAATTAAAATTAAGGATAAATTAATTTTAGAAATAAGTGCTTTACAAAATTATTAGGGATGTATTTTAAAAGCTAGGTGAAAATAGTTTAAGAAAAATAAACTAAATAAAATTAATTATGTCATAATTGAAAAAAAGACTTATTAACTGTAAAGAAAAGAATAGAATATTTTCTTATAATAGTAAAAATAAAATAAAACAATTTTCTGTAAAAATAAAATAAAATAATTTCCTTTGAAAAACTAAAAAAAAATACTAAGATTCAGAAATTATAAAAAAATTAAAATTAAGGGTAAATTAATTTTAGAAATAAGTGCTATAAAATTAATTATGTCATAATTGAAAAAAAGACTTATTAACTGTAAAGAAAAGAATAGAATATTTTCTTATATATTTAGCACTTAAAAAATTTATCATAAAAATTGACAATGAGGTAGTTAAACATTTCTTAACTAATAAAAGTTTGAAAATCTATAAAAAAAGAATTAGATAGTATAATGAATTATACACATTTAAGTTTAAGGTTTTATATGTAAAGGGCACTGACAATATTATTGCTAATTATCTTAGCCTTATAGATAGAGGTAAACAATCTTTAGAAAAAGTTGGTGAATAGACTAACACTAATAAAAAACCTAACAAAGGGAACACCTTCAAATCAAAAACCTTAATTAAGGATTTGTGTCAATACCTTTTCAACTATCATTTTATCCTAATCAAGGATATTATGTTCCATATCCAATAGTAAGACAATCAATTGGAATTTCAACTTAATTCTCAATTACACCACGGTCGGTAAGTCAACTACCATAGTCTTAAGATCCAAATTTGGCATACCGAACTTGTTATGCTGAAATTATTCGAGGAGCACAAAAAATTTGTGCAACATAACATTTGTTGAAATCACAACAAACACAAGAAATAAAATATTTTTATAATCCAGTTTATCTATAAAGATAAAATCTTTTCTTTGGATAAGGATGACATCTTTTGTCTACTTGTGGTTGCTTCCTTTTTTGTTGTTTCTTGGTTGTGGTTGCTTCCATGTTACTTCCTTTTTTGTCGTTTCTTGGTAGTGGTTTTTTTTACGTAACTTCCTCTGTCTTTTATGTCAGCTTTCTTGGATATTGTCCAAATTCATTTATTCAATTTCATCTAGATTTAATGAATCATTTGGCAATCTGGTGAGTTTCAACTTTCCCATGTATTTTTGGCGTCTTCAATAATATGGGATGGAAAATATCAATCTTTATTTCAGCTATCTCTTTTAGTAGTTGAATGGTTTCATCGTTCATATTATCCTGGTTATTTCCAGTATCATATGCCATTATTCTTCAGCCATTAGTCCAAAATCTATCAGTTTTTTTGTTGAAGTAGATTCTTGGCTTTGGCGATTAGATCTATTCCTGCTTGGATTTGATAATAAATAGGATTATTGTAACACTTGTCAACATATTTTGTCAAGTGATCTTTCTCTTCTAAAGCTGCAGATAGATTTCTTCTTATAATCATTTTTGAGATAGTCCAAATTTGATATGTTGATAAAATTTTTCGCGTTCAGCTATACCAATAAGACTAAAAGTTTCAAGATGAAAATAGTAAAAGACGTCATCTTCATATACCATATGTAATAACACAGATTTAATTAATGCTGGAAAATATTTTAATAAATGAAAAGAAAAATTTTATCCACAACCAAGAAAAATTACACCACAACTGGCAAGTCAACTACCATGGTCTTGAGATCCAAATTTGGCATACCAAGCTAGTTATGCTGAAATTATTCGAGAAGCAGAAAAATTTTGTGTGACAGAAAATTTGTTAAAACCACAACAAATACAAGAAACAAAATAATTTTATAATCCAGGTTCACCGATAAAGATAACATATTTTCTTTGGATAAGGATGACATATTTTGTCAAGTTGTGGTTGCTTCCTTTTTTGTTGTTATTAAAATATTTTTCTTTTCATTTATTAAAAGATTTTTAGCATTTATTAAATCTATGTTATTACATATGGTATATAAAGATGAGTTCTTTTACTATTTTCATCTTGAAATTTGTAGTCTTATTGGTATAGTTGAACGCGAATAATTTTCTCAACCATATCAAATTTGGACTATCTCAAAAATGATTACAAAAAGAAACCTATCTGCAGCATTAGAAGAGAAAGAACACTTGACAAAATATGTTGATAAGTATTATAATAATTTTTTTCATTATCAAATCCAAGCAGGAATAGATCTAATCACCAAAGCCCAGAATTTACTTCAACAAAAAACTTTTAGATTTTCGGTTGATAGTTGAAGAATAATGACATATGATACTGGAAATAACCATGATGATATGAAAAAAGAATCCATTCAACTACTAAAAAAGATTGTTGAAATGAAGATTGATGATTTTCCATCCCATATAATTGAAGACATCAAAAATACATGGGAAAGATAGAACTCACCAAAATTATCAATTGATTCATTAAATCCGGATGAAATTGAATAAATGAATTTGGACAATATCCAAGAAAGCTGACATAAAAGATAGAGGAAGCTACGTGGAAAAAACTACTACCAAGAAATGAAAAAAAAAAAGGAAACAACATGAAAGCAACCACAACCAAGAAACAACAAAAAGGGAGAAGCAATCAAAACTGGACAAAAGATGTCATCGTTGTCTAAAGAAAAAATGTCATCCTTATCAAGAAACTATACGGAATTGTAATAAAAATCAAATTGAGCTATGAATCTCTCTTATAAAAATGAGGGGTAGGAACCTAAAGAGGGCATTCAAGTTACTTCTCAAGGTTTTCATAAACTTTAAGTTCTTTCTCTCTCTTTTGTAAATCTTTCCTTTACTATTAGTTTCCTTCTGTAACCTTTCAATTGAGCCCTCCTCTTGTAATTGGTATCAGAGTTATAGTGTAGCGATTTCTGGAGAAATAATATCGTAGTATTTATTGTAAGTTTTATCCTTTATTTTTATTATTGTTTATTCCATGGTTATTCTTAAAACCCATATATATGCTATTTTGTCTTACTGTAGCCTATTTTTTTCCTGGTTGAGACAATTGGCTTTTAAAGTAAGAGAAATTTAATAGATAACAAACGGTTTTAGGTATCTAAGATAAATTTCATGAAAGAACTTGATTTTTTATATAAGGATAAAAGTTGCAATCATACTATGCATATTGACTTTAAAAACGAAAAAAAATATCTCATCAATTAGTAAAGGTTTTAATAGTTTAATAGATATTACTTCTTTTCATAAGTTATATAATAAATTTAATAAAATAGAACTTATATTCCCATTCATTGGCGAACTCCTTCTACTTGTTGCTCGACTGTTACATGTCCATACTTTTTTTTTACTTTCAATCCTGTTTTTCCTTGTTTAGAGGTTGCCATGATTTCTGTTCTGATTTTCCACCTGTGTTTACTGTCTCGATTGACTCTCTCACACTCCCTCTATGCTACAGTAACCAACCTATGGGCTTACATAGTACACCCAATGTTTATTGTCCTGGTGGACTCCATGGTTTCATAATCTAACTATGGTCCTTCACGTTAGGATCTCTGTGTTAAACATCCCATAAGAGTATCTCACATTTAACGTCCCATCAAACTATCCCGTGTTTAACGTCTCATTGGAATATCTCGTGTTTAATGTCCCGCCGGACTATCTATGATGCCATAACATCTTTCAGTTATGGTTTTACACCGTGTTTACCGTCCCAGCGGACTATCGTAGGATGTCATAACGCCTTTCAACTATGGTTTAATCATATTTACCATGATTCCATGGTGTCTTTCAACCATTGCCTTACTTATTTATAGGATGACATCATAGCATCTTTCAGCTATGGTCTTACTCATCCTTATCATGATGCCATAGCATCTTCAGCCATAGTCCTACTCATTTTCAGGCATATAGCCTTCGATCGGACCCATGGCCTAACCATGATCTTTTCTCTTCTCATTTTATCCATTCCTCTATTTCACCATCCTAGACATTGATGCTCGAACTCCACAATGCCCCTTCGCAAGACCCGGAGCTTCGCTAATCACGATTTGTCCTCGGTAATATTGTATGGTGGTATCTAACATAATCATTCCTTTTTCCAATTCCTAACTTCTTCAAAACCCTTTTACAATTCTATCCATATCAAGCACACACAACTAGAATGGCGAGTACAAGATAACTTGTGCAATCATGCAACATGCTTTCACAGTTCAAGGTTTTAGTACATAAACTCACTTGTTGCTTCTTTGCCTTGTCCACTTCGCTTTCTCGGACGCCGAAGCTTCCATTCTCCTGGCAGCTAAGCAAGACAACCAATTCATAGGTTAAGCTTAGTAATCCTAGCTTAAAACTCAATTTTCCAAAAAAATACAAAATCCTTAAAATGATTTTCTGAAAGCCCAACTATACTTGTACCAGAAAAATTTGCTTAAAAAATAGGAGAAGATAATCTCGGGTTGTTGAAAAAAAGAATTTAAAATAGGAGAAGATAAACTTGGGTTATTGAATTTACCCTGGGGAAAAGCCTATAAAAAACCAAAGGAGGAAACCCAAAAAGACGAACAAGAGTGGAGAGCCTTAGGCAAAAATAGAGGGTAGTGGTTGAATCGAGACGAAAAGAGGAAGATGAATGTAACAGCCCAATTTTTAGTGGTATCGGAAACAATGATTTTGGATCACTAAATCCGACAAGTAAGTTTTAAAATTTAATAAATTAATAATTATGGGTCAAGTGTGAATTTAGAAGAATTTTTGAATTAGTGAATTTTGTGATTTAAAAAGAATTTAATAGGTAAATCGGGTCTCAAAATAAGGTATCGAGACCTCAAATCCATAAGCCCACCCATAAATATTTTTATAAATATTTATGGAGTGCCATTGAGTTAGTATTAAAGTTTCATCAGAAAATTTTAACGTTTTGGCCGTCAATTAATTAAAAAGGACTAAATTGAAATGATGCAAAACTTGCTAAAGTGATTAAATAGCCTAAAAATTAAATAAGAAAGGACTAAAAGATAAAATGGACCAATTTAAGTGGCTGAGGTGGCATACTGTTAAAAAATTAAAGATTTTTATGTATTTAAGGACAAATTTGGAATTACAATAAAGTTTATGTGGCCAAAATTTATTTTAAGGATTTTAAGACCATTTCTTCAAAAACTTTCGGTGGAAAACAGCCATGGAAGAGGTTTGAGAGCTGGTATTTCATATTTTAGCTTCAAGTAAGTTCAATTCTTGTTTTTCCCTTGAAATTTTTATATTTTGGGACTTTTACAATTAGGTCCAACTTAGTATTCTATTAGTTTTAATTTTTTTGAAAGTTTTGGAAGATACCATTGATAATTTCATATGATTTTTGTTATTTTGTGATTAAATTGAGATGTTAATGGATGTTTAAATGTGTTTTATTAAAGAATTTTGGACGAAAATCTATTTTAGGGATTAAATTGAAAAGTATTAAATTTGTGGAAAAATTTTGAAATTTTAAGAAATCCACGGGATTTTATTGATATGTATGAGAATGATTAGGCTTGTATCAAGGGTTAAATTTAAAGAATTTCATTTTCCGTGCCTAGGGATGTAATCGTCATGTATTAAAAGTTTAGGGTAAAAATGGTAATCAATATATTGCACTAAAACAGTTTTGGGCAGCAGCAGTGTGCCAAGTTTGAAAAATCACCAAAAATCGTGGGAATCAAATTAGAAGATGAGTAAAATATGAAATTAAATATTATTGAGTCTAGTTTCTCATAGAAGAAACGATGTAAGCAATGGAATTGTAAACCATGAGATATAATAAATTTTGTGAGACAGAGTTAGAATAATTTCGGAATCCCCTGTTTTGAATTTGGAAAATCATTAAAAATTGTACAAAAGTAATATGGGTTAAACTTGATATTTTTAGAATCATGAACGAGTCTATTTTCATGAGAAATAAACGGGAATACATCCAAATTCTGTACAAGAAGATAATCAATTTTTAGTGAAGAGAGGGCAGAACTGTCGAGCAGTGCAACAGGGGAAACTTTAAAGAATAAACTGTACTTATTGGTTAAGTAAAAAATTCTGAATTTTTATGATAAGAATATATATGAATCTAGTTTCAGTTAAAATTAACGGATTTTAATTCGGAGCTCCGTAGCTCCGAAATAAAATGATTTAGTGACTCTGACTCAGATGGGAAGCAATTTAGTAATGGTATATATATATGTGTGTGGTAATTTTGATCTATGGATGTATTTTGGTTGTGGTTTGATCATGATGATAAAGGTTAGGTATATTTGGTCTATTAAGTGACATAATTGAGAAGTATGATAGGTGGGTCATTCTATGTGATAAAAGGATGATTACATCATTGAGGTTGCATTGATTAATTCGGTTTAAGTGATGGAAATATCAAGTACGCTTGTCTTTGATGCATGATGATTATGTAATGCCATGAGAATTTTTTTATTGGTGAGGTTTAAAATGTATCTATATTTTGTTATATAATTTGTTTTGTAATTTATTTGACAAATGATAAAAATTAACTCGATTACTATGTGAGGTGAATTATGATTTGGGTAGCACATCTATATTATGCAATAATAGATAAAATATATTTATATCTTGGGTGAATGGTTAAACACTTGGGCTAGTATAAGGTGTATATTTAGCAAGGTTAGTTGGTAATGAAATAACAGGTTTTGGTTTAACATCGAATAGAGAAAATTTGTACTATCTTTGTGGTTAATATTGATAGTTGTATGAGAGATGAATGGATAATGTATATGTGACACTTAGCTTATGAGATATTGAGTAATTGATATATTACAATAGTTAAATAGCAAAATATGACGACATCAGAATATGTAATGATACGGATCAATTCGGGTACTCGTGATGAATTCAACAAGTGGAAATTTATAAATTCATACGATGAGGAAGTGAAAGATTATGAGTATATTGGGCCACGTAAACCCTAATTAGTGACTCAAGAATAACAATTTGAAAGTTTTAGTTTAGATGAAATTTTACAACTCGGTTTAATATGGTTAAAAGTGTATGTGTTCTGGTAATACCTCGTACCCTATTCCGGCATCAAATACGGGTAAAGGGTGTTACAATGAAAGTAGTCCCTCTCAGCCATCGCAGGACACTGTGCCGCTAGAGTGTGAAATGGACTCGCGAAAGCTGTCTTTCTGAAGTCTTTCTATTTCTTACTTTGTTCTTCCGTGAATTAATTTGATTGAAATGATGTTGAATTATATTTTGGTTTTAAATTTTATTTGCCAACCCATGAACTAAATCTCATATGGTTGGGATTACTTGATGAAACCTTTATTTTGTTTAATGGTTGAAGCATATATTTGAATCAATTTATTGTTTCATTCAATTGTTTTATTTTAAATTGTATGTGTGCAATCCCTAGACATAAACAACTGTGCAGCATGCCCATAAACTAAGTCTAATTCTGAAAAGGTTGGATTATTCGGATCGATATTGAATGATATGAGTAAGTACTCGACCGGTACTTGTAATAGGCTCTAGACATAGAGCAACGTTCATACAAAACGAAAATAGTGTAGGGTATCATATTAAAAGTCCACAGACACGGGCAATGTAACTTGAGGCTTTTTCTCTCGAAAGAAGTAGACAATTTTAGAACACTTCTGAACAGTAAACTGAGTATGATTTTGTTAAGACATTATTGACAATAAGGGTAGATTCTTAGTAATCCCGACCTTCCAAATCAACATCATATATCCTTTATTCTTTGTCGCCGTATCTTTACCATATCATTCTTAATTATTTACTTGATTGTTTTCGTAATATTCCCAGAGTAACTCTCATATTGCCATTACATCTCTACTCTCGTTTTCCCATGGCATTTCCAGTTATTCATTAATTCCACGTATTGCTTACATCATTACTCCACTAATTGCCATTACATACTTACCATAACTTTACCATAGCATTAATTGCATTTTATTATAATAACTTGACCACTTTTGTGCCTCAATCCGATCTTCGTGGGAATGATACTCACTTATCACTTTATTACTTGATTCAAAGTGTATACTTGCACAAATCGCATATCATTTCACTTGCGACAAATCCAAATGTAACACTCTATACCTGATCTGATCACCTGATCCATGCTATAAGGTATTACAATTGTAATACATCAACATTATCCACTATATTGACATAAATTCTCAAACAATTCATAATATAATATAATTACAATCATTCAATGATAATCAACCATAATATTCTTAATCGAGTATACAAAGCTATTAAATCAACCCCGAAACAAGTTTGGACTAATCTAAAACTTTACAAAAATTCAGGTAAAAAGTGAAAACAGGAGTCACATGGCCATGCCGTCGGGCCGTGTGACATGGCTATGTTGCCTAACCGTGTAACAAATTTAAGCCATGTACTTTAGGCCACATGGTCGTGTCATGCAACTGTTTGTGGCACACAACTGTGTGTCAAATCCAAGTTATTTTACCTATAATTTCTTAGATCACAAGCCATGCAATTACCATCCATAATACCTAACTATAATACGCACAAACTTGCCAAAAAATACCAAATAACATTCAACCAAGTGCCTAACCAATATGCCCTCATTGGCACCACAATTAAAAAATTCAAACAAAAATCATTCAAGCGGAAACTACTTAACATTTCATGTTCATTCAACCATCAAATATACTTCATTTTCTCATGATTATCTGCATCAACCAAAGTTCATCAACTAACCAAAACATAAGAAACATTTCATATCCAAGATAACATGAATAATACCAAATAGGTTTACACCATCATAAGCCATCAAAACAACCATTATACGTTACAAACTTATACATTAATTCACATATCAAATGACACGAAACATAACCAATTGGTCACAAACATACATTTACCAAAACCTTATTTACGTGCCACTTAAAATTGAGCCAAAATAAACAAATAGATACCAAAAGAGTTGAGACACGAAACATAACCAATTGATCACAAACATAAATACACCAAAACCCAATTTACGTGTCACTTAAAATTGAGCCAAAATAAACAAATAGATACCAAAAGAGTTGACGGATAGTGCAATCTTCAATGATGTTCCAATCGGCAGCACGAATCCGACAATCTACAAGAAAGAAAATGAAAAAAAGTAAGCTTCAATAAAGCTTAGTAAGTTCGTATAGTTAAAACATCACATACCTGTTATTTTAATCATACAATTCGAACTTAACATAACTAGAATCCAATCCCTTGTTTCACATTCCCTATCAAACCACATGGTTAAACATGTACACATAACATAGAAAGATCCCAAGTTACTTGTTTCACATGCTAGTTCACTGCCATAGAAGTGTACAACCATTCATGCCATAAGATCCATTTCTGAACATTTCATTAATTGTTTTTCCCGAAGAACTATAGTAAATTAACTTTGGATACTAACCGCGTCTGGACGTACAAACATCCAAAATGTGAATACTGCAATAAAAGATATAGCTATATGAGGAAGTATCCTCAAGTATACGGGTCCAATTGTAATATAGTTACAATAGAGTAGGTGAGTACTCTGAAGATCGTACCCAAGGGAGGCAAGTGTTAGATTAATTTTAACTTAAACACCGAAAGATCTAATTATCATTTTAATTTAGTTATAGTACGACAATAAAATAAAATAACTTAAAGAAATAAGATTCAAAAGATCAGAGAATAGAATAAATAAAATATGAGTATGAGTGATTAGCTCGCTTCGGTAATCTGTATCAACTATCGCTTCAGGTTCCTTTTCAATCAAGTAGTTGCTATCCCAGCAAGATCTTCCGATCTTCCACTCAAATAACGAGTCAACAAGGACTACTTATCTTCCGACCGCACAGTCTAGACCGACTTGGGGTGAAAGTGTTCACGGATAGGTCATACCAATTTTGGGTTAATTCCCACCTTGATGACTTCCTAGGGTTGTCAAACCTAGTATTTAGGTTCTTACTTTCCCAAACAGCTGATCCATTGAGTAACTCTATAAAACAGTTAACAGATCATACCTCCACTTGCTAATCCCCCGTAGAAGGATTAGTTCATCATGGTTTTCATAAACGATATGGAATTGATGTAAAGAAAGAACATGACAAGTGAATTGAATTGTAGAGTTTAAGAAAATGTCTGATTTGTATTAAGAATGAAATGAATCCACAAGTTTGATTATCTTTACAAATCAAATCTCTCAAAATAAACAAGAACAGTTTGAAAGTAAATCTAAAACCTAAAAAGAGAGAAACTAAACTTGAATTCAAAACAAGAAAAACTAAGCTAAGTAATTAGTGTCTTTTACATGTGACGAATGAGCCTATTTATAGATTTCAAGGGGTCGTCGTCCTTAACCCTAAGTTAGCTGACATTTCTAAGCTTTAAGTTTGATTGTGCAGACTAAAATGCCCCTGACTCGTGTTTAATTCTTGACAAGATTTGATGTTGTAACACACCAGGGCATGTGTTGCGAGATAGAAGTCAAAATACTAATCTTGGGATATCTTCAAGGGTATGTCACGACACCCTTAGGTTGTGTCGCGATATCAAAGGCAATCTCAGGATTTTTCCATTTTTCTCTCTATGTTGCGACACTAAGCATTCTGTGTTGCAACATAGTAACCACTATCGGTTTAGTACACTTTCTAATAGTCTCCTGTACACTTACAAAGTTCATTAGTTCACCCTTATGCCTCATTCGACCCTTAAGGTGAATAAAAGAATCAATTTGCACATTTTATTTACTTTAGGAAAACTTGCAAAAACATAATTAAAACCTAATAAAAATGTTTGCTTTCAAGCTCCTAACGTGCAAAAATTAGTTTAATCTGCTGTACAGAATTACGGCAAATCAAACTCCCCCACTCTTAAGTTTTTTTTTTGTCCTCAAGAAACATGATCAAAGGCAAGAAATAAAATACGTCCCTTGAGCAGATATCTCACAAGTATTGACTTTGGAGCATATGACTAGGTATTTCATATTCAAGAAAAACTTTAGCATGATGAATAATTGACTTACCACTTTTGACCACAAACATCTAAGTTCCGTAAGTTACAAAGTATACAAACACTAAGGGTCTCACCTGTAGGGATCTATCAATAAATCGTACAACTAATTTGACTATCCGAGTAGAATACAAATGGTCATTTATGCGATTGTTTAGTATAATGTCCATTCATGTATAAGGATATTTAGGTCACATAGGACTTCTGGATAGGAACGTTCTAAGGCTTAGGACAGGTATGAAGTTAAAAAAAAACAATAAGCATCAAAAGGGTTACAAGCACAAAAATAGCTTGGCACATAGTATTGATCCCTATTATTCTCCTAAAAGTGACCCTTACCCACTCATCGCCTTATTTCTCCTTCTCTTACCTTCCTTGTTTCTCTATATAGGAAATCATAGCATAACATAGTAACTACAATTAGCCTACAAGTTTTTCTACACTAATGAACGAGTGTTTCTTAATCTTGTCACTTTTTCACTTTTCACTTTTTCAATTTATCTCACTCATGAATTTTTTTTTTTGCTTTTCAAGAACATTTTCTACTCGTATTACTTTTCTTTTTGAATTTTTCTTTTGAATTGCACTTTTAGGATAACCTATAGTTTCTATATCACACCAATCTTTCCTATTTCACTCTTATTTTTACAAAATCCATCATGATGTATCTATTTAACCCTTAATATGTCTGGCCAGACATCTATAGACGTACAGTGCAGGGCCAAAGTAAAAGGGTAAATACAAATTAACATTTTCAGGTTCGGGTTTTGTAATAAGGTTCATCAAGAAGCATTAACAGGCTCAAAAATTGGTACTAAAGATGAATAAATATAGGTCAGCTTTTTGGCTCTAGGTATGTTTCAAACAATGCTTTAGGTCATCCCATAACTATCTCAATATGCATGAGTTTAATCAACCAAACAAACTTAAATTCAACCATTCATCATTCATACTAGCATGCTCGTTTCCTTGTATTTTCTGTATCATTTGGTACACTTGATTGCCTAATACCTATTTACAGTGTAACATATTAGACTTAGTAGTCTAATAATCAAAAATTTAAAATCACCTATCATTATGCCAAATTTATTTGTAACTACAAGCAACCTATTTACATGTTCCTAACCAATCACTTGTATTTCTACAAGCTTAAGCACACAAAAGACAGGAAAAAGAAAGGGAAAACGTAAACATTTAAAACAAATTTTTCTATGTTACCCCTCACACTTTAGTTGATACATTGCCCTCAATGTGTAGCCCATAAAAAGATAAGGAAAGAAGTTACCCGATTAATCGTGGTCATTCCAACTGCTAATGGTGGGTGCTCCTTCCTTTGTTCGTGTAACGCTCGAATTGTTTGTGTCTCCTTTGTGTTGGGTTCCTATATAGAAAACTTAAAGAAAATGTAACATAACTAGAAATCTACTATTAATCCTACTCCTACAAATTTAAATTACAATCATCCAAAAATTAATACAAAACTTTTAAAAACAAAATTGTAAAAATGTTCAATCGTCCTCCTCAAAATCTATTTCTTCATCTCCTTCTTCCTCCCCATCCTCTTCGCTTTTATACGTTTTTTCCTCCTGCTCCAAATGGGTTGGCCCAAACATGTCAGGTGTATAATTGGGAACCCGGATGTTGTTTTGCCAAGCAAATTCTTAGAAAATTGGCCACCGACTCTTGTATCCACTGTATCATCCAATCTAGCTTTGAATGATTGCACTCATCAACATTTTGTTGAACTTGTGTTAACCTCTGTGATGAAGTCGGTGGAGTTGTTGCTTCTTGTTGTTGGTTGTTCCAATCTTTTATTTATTTGGTTCGCAGCTCTATGTACTATTGGAATAACGTGTCACCGATAACTTTTGGGAAGGTTTTAGCGACTACTAAATGGATGTCGTAGGTACAGTTCCCTTCTTTCATAAAGCCGTTACTAAGTGGGGAAAGAAAACTCTTACTTTTTGGCCACTAATACATCTTTTCATGTTTTGGTGAATCCATCTGCCAATACATACCTGCTTTTTCTATAAAACAACATAGAGTAAAACAACTCGAAAAGTATTAATGTTAGAGATTTTTAAAGCAGGGACGAGTCATGTACATACAAATTGGATCCATATTTTAGCCTCTGGAAATATAATAGATGTTGGGATATTAGTACCAGGGCGATATTTCCATTCGTCCCTACCTTCAGTTAAAATTTTAGAATGTTATCCATATTTATGTCTCGAAAATACTCTAAATCAGTTTCAACAATAAAATATTTTTCATAGTATGGAGCATTATAAAAGTCACAAATAATTTGAGGGGTTACTCACACTTTCTTCCTTTTCACAGGTACTATTTCTCACATATGGCCTTCAGTGATTCTAGACTCTTGGTCCTGTAAGGATGCATAAAACTCTTGAATGATAGAGACCATAACATTATCTTTCGAGATCATCCAAAAATGCTCCCGTTTATGATATCTAACCAAAGGTCATATCTCCTTACAAAGAATCATGGATAGATCAAATCCCCTCTCTTGAATGAATGTTTTTCCTTGAAGTTCACTAAAATATTTTTCAACATTCGAATTCGAACAACTAGAGGGATTTTGAACCATCGATGGCTCCATTTCCATAGTTCGTCTAACTTTTCTAGGAGGCATTACCACAAGATTAGGAATATCAAGAAATTCAATGGAACAGTTAAAAGTATTAAATTAGGAACCCTTAATCTAGTAAAAGTAGTTTGAATTCCTCGTTTTGTACGGCATTTATTGCTCCATGAGTGTTCTCGTTCCTTATGGCACCGATTATGATTGAGGTATAGAGGTTTTTAAAAAGTGGTGATTGGGGGTTTAGGGTTTAAGAAGTTTGTTAAAGATTTGAAAGGAGATGTTAAGGGGTTAAGATGTGTTTAAAGAGAGAGAATATATTTTTAGGTTAAAAATTAGAGGTTTAGGTGTTAAAAAGTATGCTGAAATGGGCTTTAATGCCGCCGGGTTGTGCTGTAAGGTCGGGTTACCTACAAAAAATTACAGTGATGTCATGACACAGAGGTTTCGTATTGCTACATCCCTGGTAGTTTACTATTGTTGCGAAGTTGGGGTTTGATGTTGTGACACACTTTCGATTTTTGGCTTTCTAAGCATATTGACTTTGGTCTCACGAAACTTAAAGTCCATGTTGTGACATAGAACGAAATTTCTCGATTTTTTTAAAACTGCCCTTAGTGTTGCGACACAGGGGTCCTGTGTTGTGACATTGGCTCTATTTTTACTTAAAATTCCATTTTCTAGAGTGCTACAGTTTCTATAAAATGCAAGGTTAGTGAAAATTAAAATTTATACTAAACAATTAGCTAAATATACAATAATTTACAAAAGTTTAGCATCAATTCAAATAATTTAAGTTTTACTGTTGGATTCATCTGATAGTATCATCAATTTACAGATCGACGATTCTTTCATTCTATCAGTATTAGCCCATTGTCCATCGTGCCATTCCACCTTTGCCCAGTTGTCCTTTTCCTTAAACCTGTTAATTCGTTCTATATGCATGAGAGGAAGTATATTCGTTGACTTGGGAGTGTTAGAAATAAATAATTCCTTGCACTGTTCCCCTAACTTCCTTCTACTTTCCTTACTTAATTGATGACCGCATTTAAAGGTTTCAGTCTCACCATTGATTTTCATGGTTAATTCATTTTTTTTTCTAAATCAGCAGTGGACCTAGAGGTGGCTAGAAAGGGTCTACCTAATAAGACCGGTATCTCTTGATCTTTTTTCAAAATCAAGAACCACAAAATCTGTTGGGATAATGAAGCTGCACACCTTGACTAACATATCTTTCAATACACCTTTCAGATGTACTGAAGACCTGTCAACCAACTGTAGTGTTATCTGAATAGTTTTGGGATCTCCTAACTTGAGTATTTGAAAAATAGATAGAGGCATTAAATTAATACTAGCCCCTAAGTCACATAGAGCTCTATTAAAATGAACGCTCTCTATCTCTATGGCAATAGTAAAACCTCCTGGGTCTTTCAATTTTTGGAGAACCTATCTTAAAATAATAACACTACAGGAGGTACTTAAATTAACTTGTTCTCCTACCTTAATTTTCCTATACCTAGACATAATTTCCTTTAAAACCTTAGCGTACTCAGGAATTTTCTCAATTAACTCAATTAGAGGCAGGTTTACATTTAATGTTTTGAACAAGTTTAGGAAACTTACAAACTCATCTTCATCCCCTTTTTTCATTTCTTCTAATCTTTAAGGGAACAGGATCTTTGTAACGGCAGCATCATTAATTATTTCTTTTTTTGTCTCCACTGCCAGTGCAATTATCTCATCTGGTTCTGCTTTATCTTCAGCCTCTACAGATTTCTCTTGAAGATCATTAGCATTCTCCAAATTTACCTTCGGAGTAGGGTTTATTAGGCTACTCAATAATTTGCCTAATCAGAGTGCTATTGCTTTCACATAATCCTTTCCTTCCCTCCGAGGATTATTTTCTATATTGCTCGGAATTCCTGTGTCAATTTGACTTTTGATGTCACCCATCATGCTCATCAATTGGCTCATTTGATCCTCAAGTTTAGTCAATGTTCTAGTTTGTAACACTCCTAACCCGTATCCATCGCCGAATTAAGGTTACGAGGTATTACCGAACAAAACACAACCATCTCAAAATCAATACATATATATTATATATATTATTTAAATAAAATAAACTTAGTCTAATATAAAACAAAATGCAAAATATTAAACTTCTCTTCTAACCATTTTTAATAAACAAAGACATTAAAATCTAACTAATAAAGATATTACGAACTAGCAAATCCATAAGGAAATAAACCATTTTAGTATGGCTATTATAATCATATACAATACAACAAAGTACGATCTTCAAAACATGTATCTAGTCTATACATGCCATAGTTAGAATTTAAATATTTTAAATACGGAGTTAATAGATAAGGTGATGAACTTGTTGACAATCCCCGAGCTTGAAGCTTGATCTTTAAGTTTATAAAATAGAAAGACATAAGTAAACAAAGTAAGCTTTTATAGCTTAGTAAGTCTATAGCATAACAACAAATATATTTATAAAAATCATAATATTTCCTGGTACACTTAATGAATTCGTAAACACTGTATATATTATCAAATACTTATAGATAAATGCATACATAATTATCAACAATTAAAACCGAATGTATATACACTTTAACATAAATAGTTGATTGCATATATATACATATGTGTATACATCTTTATTACCTGCATACATCCGAATACACATATGTACTTATCATGTGCATATAATTGATCATACACATATATACCAATCACATTTTATATTCGTTTGTATATATATATACTCATTATGAATTTATACCTGAATACATAGCTAATACATACATTCGAATATATATACATATTCTTCATATACATATAAATGAGTACATTTATATATATATCTCGAATGCATACATAAATAA
Organism: Gossypium hirsutum; assembly: GCF_007990345.1. Lineage (NCBI taxonomy): Eukaryota > Viridiplantae > Streptophyta > Magnoliopsida > Malvales > Malvaceae > Gossypium > Gossypium hirsutum. The sequence continues at coordinate 49,090,595 of NC_053440.1, forward strand.
TTATCAAACACATAGGCTCAACATATATATATATTTAACAACCGCATATCACCATATGAATTTATAAATTCAACAATCGCATATACCTAATGTACATATGCCTTTATTAATTGTATATACCGAATGCATACAATGTTTAACCAATGCAAAACCCGAATGTAGGTGTATGCTCACCAAGCATGTAAAAACCGAATGTTTATGTATTCATCGATTTCATATAATCAAAATCATAGATATATCAATTGCATATTCTCACATAATTTAAACAGATTCACCGGCACTTAGCCTGCTAAGTTTTAAAACCTGATTCGGTACACCGGCTTTTAGCCTGCTAGACCTATCCGAAATGTATCACCAACATTAAGCCTGCTAGACGTAAAGTCTGAATTATTTCACCGGCATCAAGCCTGCTAGACGTAAAGTTTGTATTACATTCGATCACTTTATAATGATCCAAACTAATAATTTCATATCTTCACTTCCATTCAAGAACTTTTACATGAATATACATACATAATCAAAACTTTCACATACATATATAAATTTCATACTTAAATTCATTACAAGAACATATACACATAATCTTGCATAATCAAACCTCATATAAACTTATATAAATGTCCTACCTAAATTCAATAAAAGAACATATACATATATGTAAGCATGCACATTCGAATACAGCATATACATATAAATTATAACTCGCATATATATATACCTATTCGAAACTATATATATACAATTATAAGTTACATATTTTTAATTCAATCCAAGAGTTTATACTTGTATATACTTATGTATATATATATACATATATTCGAACCTAATTTATAAATGTTATACATACCTTTGATTTATACCAGGAATTTATACATATACAACATTTGTACTTTAACTAAACTCAAAAACTTATATATATACATATATATATTCGAATATTATACATACATATATATATACATATCTTTGTCTAAATTCAAGACTTGTTCATGTATTCACATATATATATTTGATCTATCGTATGTATATATATTGATAACTTTCTTACCTAATTTCAAGAAAAGAAATTTACATATATATATATATCCATGCTTACTCGAACATCACCTATTCTTGATTACATTTCATATCTTCTTTTCAAACCATGAATTTATACAAGATCATACTTGTATATTCGAACATGTTATATATATTATCCACACTTCAAAATTTATTCAACTAATATACTTTAAATTATAGCTCAACATAAAATACAATTAGTATGCATGTATAAATATTAACTTAATAAATTTTAGTTGCTAATAGACTTACCTTAGACGGTGAAAAGTCAAAACCAAACGATTAATCGACAACTTTAGTTTTTCCCCGATCCAACTCTGATTTCTTCGGTTCTCGATCTAATTATATTCAAAATAAGCTAGTTTAAATATAATTAGTTTAAATATAATTACATTCAATTTAATCCCAAAAAACACATAAATGGGTAAATTACCATTTTGCCTCTAACATTTACACTTTTTACAATTTAGTCCCTATTAGATAAAACACAAAATACACAAAATTTGTTCACCAAAATTTAATTTCACAATTTAACTCTAATTACTCAATTTCACCAAAATTTCCAATACAAAACATATTAATCTAAAATATATCTTTCATTATTCATCATCAAACATCACATAACACAAATGTTCATCAATGGAACAACTCAAAATATTCATCAAAATTAAAAATTCAAACATGGGTCGGATAGTATTCGAAACAACGATCTCAAAAACGTAAAAATTATTAAAAATCGAAGTAAAACATACCTTGAATTAAGCTTGATAATGACTGAATATCTCAAAGCTTTTAAACCCTATTTGCTTTTCTAATTTTCGACAATGAAGAATGAAAATAATGGCTTCAATTTGATTTATTATATCATATGTTAATTTAATTATTAGTTTACTATATTAACCTTTATTACAAAATATATAAACCTTATAATATAAGGTCATTTTTTACCATTATCACCCACTCACATAATAATGGGCTTTTTACCTATCAAGAACTCCATATTAACAAGACATTAGAAAATTAACACTTTTCACAATAACTAGCCAATTTTTCATTTTACGCGATTAAGTCATTTTTCTTTAATCGATCACTCAAACAAACAAAATTAAAACACAAAAATTTTACACAATTAAATTCACACATAATAAACACACAAAATAATATTAAAATATTTTTTTGACTCGGACTTGTGGTCCTGAAACCACTATGTCCGATTAGAGTCAAAATCTAGCTGTTACATGGTTGATTTGGTACACTCAGATTGCACATGTGTTACGTCCAATCTCATTGACTACATTTCTACCTCGATTCTATCCAAACGTTGACCACATGCAGTATGGTCACTTGAGTTGACCCTATCCTGGGGTTTCCACAAATAACGAGGTTGAGAATTAGTAATTTTGGCTTGATTCAAACTATTACCTGCTCCTTGGTTTCCTCCCCTTTTCAGATTCGAGTGATCTCTTCAGCAGGGGTTGTAGGTATTTGAATAAGGATTTCCAACCCTATTTCTTATATAGTTCACATCCTCAGTAGGATTGTTGATGTAGAGGAAGAGTGGTTTGCTTCTCCACACATAGACGATTTATTAGCATATTCAATACGGTTAAGTTTATCCACTAACTGTTGATACTTGTCATCCTCCTAGATTATTTTTACCGTAGCGGGTTTCTGGCCATATGTGAATCATTCAATAGGCCATTGACAAGAGTTTAATGTCATATTTTCAATTATTTCGTATGCATCCTTGTACATCCTGTTCATGACTGCTCCTTCTACTACTCCGTCTAGTCCTGATTTTGCATTCGCATCCAACCCATTGTAAAATACCTACAATCACATCCACTCAAGGAATATGTGGTGCAGGTATTTTTGAATCAATATTTTGAAACGCTCTCATGCCTCATAGAAACTTTCTCCTTCCATCTGTCTAAAGATAGTAGCCTCTCTTCTTAGTTGAACTGCTTTACTAACAGGGAAGAAATTTTGTAAGAACTTTCCAGCGAGCTCATTCGATGTCGTGATAGACCCTAATGCCTGCAAGTCTAACCAAGAAAAGACATTATTAATCAAAGAAAAGAGGAACAATCGAAGACGAATTGCGTTGTAAGTGACCCTGTTATACTTAAAAGTATCACAAAGTTGGAGAAACCGTTTTAAGTGTTGATTCGGGTCTTATGTCATTGTGCCCCTAAATTGTAGATTATTCTAGATCATCTGAGTCATTGTTGGCTTGATTTTAAAATTATTAGCTATGATAGCCGGCCTTGTTATGCTCTGTTACGAACCATGTGCACATTCACGAGTAGTTGTGGTAGTGCTGGTGGGTCTCCTAAAACGTTATCATTAGTGCTACCAAACAGCGGATTCTCGCGTGGTACATTACTTGCAGCAGATGGTGGTGGATCTTGTATTTGTTACTACTGCTACTATTGCTATCGGTGATTTTTTCGAATTATTCTTTTTGGATATTTGAGTGCTACTATGGGTGTTCCTTACTACGAGTCATACTAAACCCAGAAAGAGAAAATTAGTAACAATAAAGAAAATAAAATCGTATCTATCACCTAAAAATTTCCTAATTATTCTTTTTGGAGTGAAATAATTAAAATCAAAGTAGTGACGTTTCCTTCCCGGCAACGGCGCCAACAACTTGACCGCCTCCGAACGTACTAAGGTTTAGAATGTGAATACTACAATAAAAGATATAGCTATATGAGGCTGTATCCGCAAGTATACAAGTCTGAATGTAATATAGTTACAACGGAGTAGGTGAGTACTCCAAGGATCGTACCCAATGGAGGTGAGTGCTAGATCAATTCTAACTTAAACACTGAAAGATCTAATTAGTACTTTAGTTATAGTATGACAGTAAAATAAAAGAAGTTTTTAAGGTTTTTATAATAATAAAATAAAATAACGTAAAGAACTAAGATTTAAGAGATCAGAGAATAGAATAAATCAAATCTGAGTATCAGTGATTAGCTCGCTTCGGTAATCCCTATCAACTGTCACTTCGAGTTCCTTTTCAATCAAGTAGTCACTATCCCAATAGGATCTTCCGGTCTTCCACTCAAGTAACGAGTCAGCAAGGACTACTTATCTTCTGACCTCACAACCTACACCAGCTTAGGGTGAAGGTGTTTACGGATAGGTCATACCAATTTTGGGTTAATTTCCACCTTGATGACTTCCTAGGATTGTCAGGCCTAGGATTTAGGTTCTTGCTTTCCCAAACAACTGATCAATCGAGTAACCCTATAAAATAGTTAACAGATCATACCTTCACTCGCTATTCCCCCGTAGAAAGATTAGTTCCTTATGGTTTTCATAAACAATGTGGAATTGATGTAAAGAAAGAACATGATAAATGAATTGAATTATAGAGTTTAAGAAAATGTCTGATTTGTATTAAGAATGAAGTGAATCCACAAGTTTGATTGTCTTCACAAATCAAATCTCTCAAAATAAACATGAACAATTTGAAAGTAAATCTAAAACCTAAAAAGAGAAAAACTAAACTTGAATTTAAAAGAAGAAAACTAAGCTAAGTAATTGGTGTCTTTTACATGTGACAAAAGAGCCTATTTATAGATTTCAGGTGGCTGTCGTCCTAACCCTACATTAGCTGACGTTCTCGATCTTTAAGTTTAATTGTGCAGACAAAAATGTCCACTGGCTCGTGTTTAATTTTTGTCCAAAGTCAATGTCGTGACACACCAGAACCTATGTCGTGACATAAAAGTTAGAGTACTCCTCTTGGGATATCTCAAGGGCATGTAGCGACACCCTTAGGCTGTGTCATGACATCAAAGGCAGACTCGTGATTTCTCCACTTTGCTCCCTATGTTGCGTCATGGAGTATTCCGTGTTGTGACATAGTGACCAGAATCTATTTAACACGCCTTCTAATGGTCTCCTGCACACTTACAAAGGTCATTAGCTCACCCTTAGGCCTCATTCAGCCCCTAAGGTCAGTAAAAGACTAAATTTGCACATTTTATTAACTTTAGGATAACTTACAAAAACATAATTAAAACCTAATGAAAATACTTTCTTTCAAGCTCCTAAAGTGCGAAAATTAGTTTCATCTGCTATACCAAATTACGGCAGACCAGATACACGGGAAATAATGCTCAGACGAGATAATTGTTGGGATATTTCCCATTACACGATGCTTCTCACACAAGCTGACGAGAATCCACAAAAAATGTTAGATTCCAGCCATCGATATGATATCCACCACCGGTACATAGTACCTAGAAATATATCATCGACACAAAGTGCTTGGAAACTATAACACTAGTACATAGTACTTGGAAACTGTAATCACCGGTATATAGTACCTGGAAACTAAAATCACCAGCACCTAGTGCCTGGAACACCCTAATAACATGTTATTTGTATCCTAGCTATTCATTGAGTTCACACCAACCTTAACTTGTATACCTTTATCTTTTCATCATTATAACCATATACCATGTTCAACTTGATTACAAACATTCCATAGAATAACATGTTTCATGTGAAATAAGTACTATCACCAAGCTTTACTACCCAGGCCTTTGTTTCCATATTCAAGCTACCTCAATTAACTATGGTCATTATTTACACTTACATAAACACCTATATGATTAGAATTAAAAACATCAATAATTATAACAAATCCAATACAAGCTTACCTAAATGTAGTAGCTACCAACATCTCGACGAAGACTACCCGACAACTTTTCCTTTCCCGCGATTATTAATCGATTAAACCGTTTCTTGATCTATATATAATAATTTAGCTCAATTAACCAATTCAAATACCTTAAAATACTTAAATTCATGTATTTGACCCTTTATCAACATTTTACACTTTTCTCCTAAACTTTTACCTTTTATTCAATTTAGTCCTTAAACTCGAAACTTACACAATTATCACAATTAAGCCAAAAATCATGCTACCGAATTTTAAGTTATTCATCTACAGCCAATAATTATATAAGTTTCACAAGAATTTCATGTTAAATTTATTATTTTATCAATTTAGTCTCTAGACTTAAAACTAACAAAAATCACTTTACAAAATAGAGGAATTTAACAACCAAACTTATAAATATTTCATTCAACTTCATAAAAACTGAAAAAACATCAATAAAAAATAACAAAACCTTTAACAATTTTACGAATTAGTGCCTAGGTTAACTAGATTAAGCTATAACGATTTCAAAAACATAAAAATTTCTAAAAACGGGATTGAAATCAACTTACATGCAAAGAGTTTTGTTGGCCAAACTTAAGGAAGCTTAACAATGGTGTTTTTGAAGGTTGGTTTTGGTGATGAAACACCAAATGAAAAAGATAATAAGTTTATTTCATATTTTTACTTTTATTATTATTATTTTAAATTTAATAATATATAAAATACAACAAAAATGTCCACTAACCATCCCATATTTAATTATGGTTTAATTAGAACATAAAATCTCCCACTTTTACTATTAAAGTAATTTAATTAATAAAAATCAATACCGATTAACTTTTATAACTTTTATAATTTAGTCATTTCTCGTTAATTAACTATCAAATCAGCAAAATTTCCAGACCAAATTTCAATTACCTATATAAAAAATCCGTAAATATTTAATAATATTTACGGGCTCAGTTTACAGAAATGAGGTCCCGACTCATTATTTTCCAAAACCTCTTGACCTTAGGGTCAAACCACTTGACTTTAGCTAACTGTCCAATTAACAAAACTTACCACTTGATAATTTTAATAAAACACTATAATTAACTCGTGAATATTAATAAATACTATTTACGGACTCACTCGTTGAAATTGTGGTCCCGAAACCACTTTTTCCAACATTACAAAAAAATGGGTTGTTACACCACAAGTTTGTCGATAAATATTTGTGAAAAATCTTTTTACTCTTCAATGGCAATAACCACGTAATCAAATCTTTCCATTACTCTAATGCCATCGAAAGTTTCACCATTTCATTTCATTTACCACTGCTTTTACTCGGGTGACATAATCATCAATTCTTTCTAGAATTTTCATTTTTAACATCTTAAATTTGACTATGAGTGTTTGTAAATGTGCCATTTTAGCCTTTTTGGCTCCTTGAAGGGATTTTTGCAAAATTCCTCAAGCTTCCTTTGATGTTTTTGCATCTGAATTTTTTTTCAAAGGTTAATTCGTCACCTCATTGAAAAATAAAGAACAACGCCATCTTATCCTTTTTAGAAGCTTCATTCAATGCTTGTTTCTCTTCGTTTGTCAAAACCACTTCGACAACTACATTTTCAGGCTCAACTTATCCTTCTTTGACAATATCCCAACAATCTTGAGAGTCGAAGAAAGCCTTAATTTGGATGCTCCAATTACCATAATTTGTCTTTGTTAATTTTGAGATATGCGGCTGAATCATGTTTACTATTGTGATGTTGACACAAACCAAGATCTAATACCATGTGTTGGAAGCATAGTGAGTTATAAGCCAAAATAATTTCATTACATACAAATATTGCACAATAAAAATGCAAATAAATTTTCTCTCTCAATAGTAGTTGTTGCTAGTTTTCTATCACACACATGCCTACTATTTTTTTCTCTCGACACTCACACACATGCCTACACTAATATATGAAACAAATATATATAAGCATAGTTAACCGCCTAAGAAACCTCTAGTACTTCTTATCGCATTAATACAATCTTATCTTTTAATCTTCCTAAAGTTTCAGTCATGCATGTATTTTTCATGCTTCTCTATTTGCTTAATCTTCAAGTCATTATTTATTGTCATCATTTCAATCTTAAAGATAATTGTTATGTTTCTATTTGCATGCTAGTTTCTTGAATCTTCAAGAACCTTATAGATTAATCTTGCCAACTCATCATCTCCATGTTTAGCCGACTTTGCCTTGATATTTTTGACTTGTTAAAGTCAGTTCAAATCTAACACCGATGGAGAAATGATGGAATAAAAAACCATTGTAACAACCAAAACCCGTTCTTCGAGTCCGGGTCCAGGATGATACAAATTGTAAATAAATGACTAACATTATTTAAAATTTGTTTCTAGCCATTTAACTAAACACAATAATCTATACTAACACATACACCTCTTAAAATTTCTACTTAAAAACTTCGTTTACAAATTTGACTGTAACACTCAAGAAAATTTGTGGCTAAACTAAAACTCCGAGGCATAACCTCTGGGTTTTAGAAAAAACTCGATTTGAAAATGGCTTTTTTGCACAACGAAAAATTAAAATTTTGAAAATTGACCTGATTTGTGATATTTATAGATATAAACCTTAATCGAATTTGTACTTGTGTTTTCGGCTTAGCAAACATTTGTTGTTCCCAACTTTCAACCAAACGATCTTCTTCACTATTCTCATACCACGAATTGCTTCGAGTGTGGGTTTGAACCAATTGAGTTGAAAAATATAACTAGAAAAAGTTTTCTCGCCTTTTGGGGTGAAAACGAAAATTCTCTTTTCTTAATAGAACCCGAAAAATTTGTTATTTTAGAAAAATATATGTAATAGCTCTACAGGTTCCATCTATTTATAGGAAGAGAAGGTAGAACCATTGTTGAGTTGTAGTGGGTTATTTCAAATAGAAAAACATTCTACTTAGAATAGGACTAGGTTGGACGACGCACCTTAGTATTCCTACTAAGGTTGTCGCCCCCTTTATGTCCATGAGGGGTTTTTGGGCTCTCTCACATCGGGTTCAATTACGAGTACTTCTTGGGCTTTTTTGATCTAGTACTCTGTAATGTGATCCAACCTAATTCAGTTTTTCTATTTCCCAGAATAAACATTAATATTTATATATAAAACAATTTTATCATCCTTATTTTACCCTTAGCGAAATTTTAACGATTTTATCCTTGGTAAAATTTTGATGATTTTTCCCCTAGTAAAATTTCGAGAAAATATGTTCAATATTTCACAACTCAATATGTTCACTATGACCGAATGGTTTATTTTCATTTTCAAGCTTCAAAACAATCCAAAAACATAAACTTATTCTTCCTACCATTTTTTAAGTAATCCATTTAGGATTGCAAATGAATCATTTACATTTCCATTTTCATTTTCATTTCCATTTCCGTTTTCATTTTCATTTCCATTTCCATTTTCATTTCCATATCTAATTTTGGAAACTTATATTCATTTCCAAATGATTCTATTTCTCTATTTTAGATAAAACCATAACTATTCTTGAGTGTTTCCCACTTCTCTTTTCCTATTCATTTAGTTCATTTCTATTCAAACATGCAATTCATTTCTAGTTTCAATGAGCTAGTGGAGGGACCGATTGGATATATTTAGTTAAGGCTCAAATGATTTATAATTAAGTTCTGCCTTTTCATCTATTAGTTATAAACTTATTTAGTCAAGAAGTCATTTTATTATAGTATTGTGACTAAGCTCTCCCCAACGACATACCATTACTAAAGCAACTACTCAATGCTCATCCAATGACCTTGTCATAAGTGTGTTACTCTCATACGATATCATTGATATCTTTGGGATAATATTTGTTCTCCCAATATGATCTTATTTTATCTCATGGTAACCATTACATCTTCATTCATGAAAAGTCAATCATTATCAAATAGTGATAGTGATCAAGTCATCCATCACAAAGACGAATGACCTGTGGCCATGTTTAGTTTTCACCAACCATGTAATGCCTATGAGAGAAAATCATTTACCTATGTCTCGAGCTATGAATTTCACTACTGTGAATGACACTACATACTGCAGAAATTATACACCTAATGCACCCACGTTCGGTTCCTCATATATTTGAACTCAGGCTTTTACTTACATCAAAGTGTACGAGTCACGCATACATAGTCCACCATCCACTTAGGATTAGATATGTCACATTATGAACATCACAAGTGAATAAATCCATAAACAGATTCAAGATCTATGCCTTTATCTTCTAAGTCATTTGTTTCGATGCCTAAGACAAGGCATTTCCCCAATTAGACTTGATAGCTAACATATTAGTCTTTCAATCGATTTTCTCATTTGCCCCACTGCCTATCCGCCACAGCAGACCATCATCAAACACATCCCTGGCACTACAAATGCTCATCCAGGTAAAGGAAGGGTAAGACCCTACTTTAGCTGAAAAAATCAGATGATGGAAAGTAACGAGCTTTAAAAACTTTTGAAAGGAGACAATCAGGCTGAGTAAAAATTCGCCATACTTGCTTGGCTAAAAGTATATTAATGACTTTCCCAAGTTAATTTTTTGCCCCGAGACCAACTCATACTCCTTTAAGATGTTGCGAATCGAGCAAGCACCCTCAACTGAAGCGTCACCAAAGATGAAGCAGTCATCAGCAAACAATAAATGAGTTATCATAAACTTCCTTCTACCAATCGGAGCTCCCTTTGGCTCATTTTTAATCTTAGCCTCCCTCAACAAACAGGAAAGCCCTTCAGCACAAAGGAGGAAGAGATAGGGACTAAAAGGATCCCCTTGCCGTAAGCTTCTAAACGAAATAAAACTCTTACTAACATCGCCATTAATGCCCACCGTATAAGTGACCGAGCAGATACAACGCATGATAAGGACCAACCAATCCTGATGAAAACCCAATCTGGATAACATTCCGGCCAAAAAATCCAATTCCACCCGATCATAAGCTTTGCTAAGATCAAGCTTAAGTGCAAAATTCCCCTGTTTACCCTTCTTCTTCATATTTAGAGAGTGAATAACCTCATAGGCGATAAGGGAATTATCTAAAATTTGCCTTCCAAGAATAAAAGCACCTTGAGCTTCGTCAACACAAGAGCCTAGAAAAGGGCTCATACGAGCAACGATAACTATAGCAATGATCTTGTAGAGAACATTACATGAGCTAATAGGGTGAAATTGAGAAAGATCCTTAGGCTTATCAATTTTAGGGATAAGAACAATATGAGTTCTATTAATCTCGCCGATCTCCCTTTTACCGTTCAAAACATCCAAACAGAAATTAGAAACCTCATCACCAACAATATGCCAGTACCGCTGGAAAAACAGTGCTAGAAAACCATCAGATCCTGGGGATTTCAGTGGTGCCATAGACTTAACTGCTAGCCAAATATCATCTTTTGTGAACGGTTGGAGGAGCTTTTCATTCATATTCCTAGTAATCCGTTTTTCAACAAGGCCAAGTACTCTATCATCACCTCCCGAGGCAGAGGCTGTAAAGAGGTTTTCAAAATACTTCACAGTAACTCTCATCATATCTTCTGTACCCGTAACCCACTGGCCAGAATCATCCTCTAACCCAAGAATTCGATTGCGATTGTGACGGGCCACAAACACCCTATGAAAAAAGGAAGAATTCCTATCGCCATACTGAAACCAGTTGAGTCGAGCATGCTGAGCCCAAAAAACCTCCTATTTATCTGCTTCAAAATTCAACCCAAGTTGCACCTCCAAAATTTCTCCCAAAATTTCATCTGTTGGATCTTGTTCCAACAGTACAGAAAGTCTTTTTTCCAATTCCAACTAATGACCCTTCTATTCATGAAAACGGATATGGCTCCAATTTTGGAAAAAATGTCCCAAATGCGTTAGCTTAGACGGTAGGCTACCATGATGACCAGTCCACCTCCGCTGAACTACTTCCTCAAAAGAATCATCCAAACACCATTTAGCTTCAAAACGAAAGAGAAGAGCCAAACGATTCTCCTTATGACGCATCTTACCCATAGTATTCAGCAATAGCGGGTAATGATCAGAAAATGAGTGGCTCAAATGTTCCAAAGAAAAATCCAAAAAATGATGCAGCCAATTAGGAGTAGCAACACCTCTATCCAATCGTTCTCGCAAATTTGAAGATAAAAACCACCCCCGTTCCCAAGTAAACCATCTACTAGTATAACTGACATCATAAAGTAAACAATCTTCCAAAGTAGATCGAAACTCAGCCATTTGACGTGCTGACTTAAGGCGTCCACCTTTTTTCTCAAATGAGCTTAAGATTTCGTTGAAGTCGCCAATCACCAACCAACGCATAGACTGATCATGCCCCAAATTAAGTAAAAGATCCCAAGAAGCCCATCTATAACGTTCGTCAAGGCTGCCATAAAAGCCCGTAAGCCTCCATTCAACTCCATTATCAGGGTCAAGAATTATTTCATCCACATGAGAGGATGAATAACTTCTGATTGAAACAAGGTCATTACCATTCCAACCCAACGACAAGCCTCCCCTCGAACCCACTGCCCCAATATCAATCCCATTATAATAACCACACTTCAAACGCACCATTTCCATTCTTTTCGAACTAAGTTTTGTTTCAATAAGAAACAAAATACGGGGATTCAGGACTTGTAATTTATTACGGAGCCTATTCACCATCCGAGGTCTTCCTAAACCACGGACATTCCAACTTAGCAACTTCATGGCACTCGGCTGCTCTGCCCAACAGAGCCAACTGATAAATCATTTACTATATTATTAGTAATCCTACACTGTCGTTTTTCCCCTCAGAAGCATGAAGCGGATCATTTTCATCATTTAAATTCAAATCCATGGGCCCTTGGCCCACCATCATCTCATTAATTGACCGATTTGCCCCATCTGATCGAATATTCAAACCAGTTTTTCCCACAGCACAATCAACTCCCCCTGGAGTAAAATTAGGATGTTTATGAAAATGGTCTCAATCATTCCTACAGAAAGTCCTTGAAACTTCCAAACTTCCAGAAAAATCGCCTTGAACTTCCCCTCTTTTCTTATCTATTTACTATCGACCCCACCAACCTCTCGAAGCCACCGACTAGTAGAGACAGAGTGCCACCTCGCCACCGCACGAATGGATAAATCCCAGCCAAAAACTATATTCTCTGGATCAATCCTAGTTCGAATCGGGCAAAAACTCTCCCCATGCCCAAGTTTCCCACACATAAAACAAAAAATACTTAACTTTTCATACTGAAATCGAGCATAAAAAATCCTGTCAGAACCAACCATTACTTTCTTTTTACGTTTTAAAGGGATAGTCACATTTAATTGGACTCAAATGCGCATAAAAGAATGAGAATTTACTGACCGAGCAGATGTATCGTATTCCAGAAACTGGCCTAAAAACTCTCCAAACTGTTTAGCCATTTGCTCCCACACCAACCCTGGAGGGAGATCATGGACTTGTACCCAAAACTCGGTAAAAATTAAAGGAACAAGTGAAAGATTTTCGTCGGGCTGGATCCTGTGAAGTAAGAGCAAGTGATTGTTAAAAAACCATGGCGTTTCTGCAAGAACTCTTCGAATATCCACCTCATGAAAAAATTGAAAAAGAAAACGTCTTTCTCCCAGATCTGAAATATAGATGCCTCCAATCGGGTGCCATAAATCAACCATAATATTACGAAGCGAAGGAAAATGAACAATACTATCTGTCAAACAGCATCCTACCAAACATATATGCAGATTCTGATAAAAAATCACCGCATGCTCCTGAAAAGCCTCTTCTTCCTCATCTGCCAGCGCTAGATTCGCCAAATCGTCCTCTATAAACCCAAAAATAAAGCAAAACAGAACCACTAACAGTCCCACAGAAAGAAAACACTGAAAAAAAACCCCTCAAAACCAAAAGAAAATAGACGTGCCAAAAGGCAGACGAAAACCATGCCAAATGGCAGTCCCTAATTAATAGTTAAATAAAGTATAAAAGATAAATGAAAATGAAAACATTTTTTGTGGTCATCTTCTCCCATTCACGAAATGAAAGAAAAACAAAGGGTTTCAAGTTTTCAAATTCTATTTCATTCAATTGGAAAGTGATTTCAAGCCTGTTTCTTGTAATTTTTATATTTTTGAGATCCCGGAAGCTTGATTTAGCTAACCTGGGTACAAATTTGTAAAATTGTTAAATTTTCAAAAGTTTCCATTTATAATTTCTTGAAGCTTTTGATATCAGATTGATAGGTTTTAAGTTTAAAAGTGAAAAAGAGTTATTTTGTAAAGTAAAATTGTTAATTTTGGTAAAAAGGACTAAAGTGTAAAATTTGTAAATAGGAGTGTGAAATTTCTATGATGATAGATATTAGAGATTCATGGAAGGATATATTTGAGATTGGTTTCAAAATCGAAGCTCAAACGTGAAAGTTATGACAATTTTGGTTATAGTGACTAAAATTGAATAAAATGTGAAATTTTAGAGAACTTTTGTAAAATGAACCTTAAAATGTCATATGCATACAATTAGATATTATAAGGTATTTTAGATTGATATTTGAGTTGAATTATCGTATAGATCATAATTTAAATCAACTGGAGGATAATCGCGAAAAAATAAAAATTACAGATTTGACCCTAATAATTTATTTGTTGCTATTTTTGTCGAGTAAGTTCATATGGAACTTACTAAGTTATTTTATACTATGATTGAGTTATATTTAATGTCTATTAGTTCAGATTAATTGTAATTTTGATAATTTTTGCATTTAATGGGCTAAATCGTAAAATATGAAATGTATGACAAATAGGAATACATATGCGAAAACGAATGGATGTGAACTGTTGCTTAATTGAATGATATGTATATGATGGTGTTTTAAAGTTTGGAATGGTAACTGTAATCAGGTGAATTAGTAAATGTTTTAGGGTCCAAAAAGAATCGAGTGTTTGATTAGGAATTCCATGATCAATGGCTTGAGATCCAACATATGTTGCAAATTCTCTGAAACTTGTGTGAGCAACATCGACTCATTGATTATCAATAGCTTGAGATCCAAAACGTGTTGTGAGTTCTCTAAAGCTTGTGTGAGCAACATCAAATTTTCCTTTACCGATGGCTTAAGATTCGGCAAGTGTTACAGGTTTTCTGAAGTTTGTGTGAGCAGTAGGGGTGAGCAAAATTAGATTTGACTCGAAAAAATCAAAATATAGTTAGAATTTTTAATTATTCGAATCAATTTAATCGAATCAACTCGAATTTTTCTCGAATTTTGACTTCAAGTCGAGCTAAGTTTTCAAATTTGAATAATTCAAATAATCTAAATAAACTGAATATCAAATTATATTATTTTAAATTTTAAATTTATATTATTATTTAATTTAGGTCTTTTACATTTTTACCCCTTCTACTTCCTCTTAAAAAAAACCCAGTTACTTTTCCGACCCCCCCCCCCCCAAAATGTTTGCCCTACCCTCACCCTTTACCCCAAAATCTAGAAAATCCCTAAAGTAAACCATCTTCCTCTTCATCACTCATCAGTTTCTGAAAATTGAAATCCCTCTCCCGTTCAGCCGTCCCTCACCCATCTCCGGTTAAACCATCCTTCTTCGTCATTTTATGGAACTTTCCTGAAAATTGTTTGTTCATTAGTTTTTGCTTGCTCGGCGTCGCATCGAAACAACTCAAGTTCAGGTTTTTCTGTTTTCTTTTTCCGGTAATTTTGTTCTTAATGATATTTTAATCCAAAACCTTTTTCATTTAAAATTTTTTTAGTGAAAAATATTTTGGATATAGTGTAAAATGGTATTGAGTCTGAAGAATATACATGCGTGGTGGATTTGAAATATTAAGGGAAAAACCCAAATCTTTGCACCCATAAAGCAAGATATTTGCAATTGTGGTGTTTGGTTTGTTCATGAGAACAGTATCATAGTTTTTCATCATTTCTTTTAAGGAGTTAGTTGATGATACAACTAAGGTTGGATTTTGACCTAATTTCAGAAACATTAATGACCTATATTTGAGTGAAAGGTTCTGAAAGGATCGATGGGGGAGTTTCACAAGTTTAAAAAGGTGGCCAATGATTGGTAACTTTGGGGAAGAATGAGTTAAATTATGTAATTTGTGTTTTGGTAGTTTAAGCCAAAGTAAAAAAAAAAAAAACGAGAGAAAGAAAATAAAGAGTATGAAAGAGAGAAACAATGGGTTGTAAAGTTTAATTTCATTGATGAGCTCTATTAATGGTGGTATCTCCAATCTTTTGCAGATTAAATTATGAACTAAATAAGAAAAACTCATATTGAGCATTTTTATTTATTTTCTTATTTTTTTTGCAATATAAAATTCCATCAATTGAGCATGACTTCGATATTTTTAGATTTTTTATTTGTTTCAAGTGGAGTCAGGGTTAACCTGAAAGCAAGAGTTAAAGTATCAATTCTATCTTAAATGGTGCATGTTAAAACAATCTAGCAAACATAAACATTTGATGTTTGTGATGGGTGTCAGTTAAAGCTTCAATTCTATCTTTAATGGTGCATTTTCTTTTAATTATTATTTAAGAATTTTATTTTTATCGACAAGTTGGATTTAGAGAGATGTTACCATTACTACGAATCAGTTTTGGGATAAAGGAATTTGGTTTTCAACAATTATTTGGACTGTTGCATATTTTTAATTTCTTGGAGTGGTAGCAGTGTATTGAGAAATGCATTGGTTCCCCCCGAAATGAAGTTGAATTTGTAGTTTGAAGTGACAAATTGATGCATATTACTCTACCCTTAGTCATAGTGAAAGCTTGAATTAAGGTTTTTAAGGTCGACAGACATGATTAAGCTTTTATTCAAACAAATATATTCGATTCGATTCGAATTTCATTTCACTCGACTCGATTTGAGAAAATTTTAAATCGAGTTAGGATGATAAAATAGAATTCGTCAACTTGATTAACTCAGAATTTTTTCATTCGATTCGATTCCAACGAACATTCACCCCTAATGAGTAGCATTGAGTAAAGCTTGTATAGTAACCCTGATCTGAAACTTGTGTGAGCAGCCGAAATATGAAAACAATAGCTAAACGAAAATGAAATGGTTGAAAATATTGAATATGAAATTAATGGTTAAGTTTACAAAATGGGCAAAGTTGAATCGCATGATAATAACGATATGGTAGTACTTGCTTATGAATTGAGAATTATAATCTTGTAGTATTAATGAACTAATCTCTTAGTCGTCTTTTGAAATTATATATGTCATGCTATGCTCAAATGCGTTTCAATTACTTAAACTAATTGTAGTGTCAAGGTAAGTTAAGTTGATTTTCATATGGACTTACTAAGCATTTTTTATGCTTAACCGTTGATTTCTTTTCTCCCTGTAGATTGATAATTGCTGAACGTGTTGGTCAAATCAACTTGAGAATCACGCTATCCTACTTTTGACTTGATAGTCCTTTGATCATTTTTAGTTCGTTTATATGGCATGTACGTAGGTGTTTATCTAAGTATTACTTGTGAATGATGATTGGTTTAATTCTAATTTAATACTTGATCTTGTAAAGTTATTATGCATATATGCAATAGTACATGTCTTGGTAAATTTTAGTGAGCTTAATGATGGTATTAGATGATTTATAACCTTGTTAGTAAGTTTGGTATACTTTGTTGTGAAATGGTGTCAAATTGTGGCATATTGGTTTAGTTTATATTAGGAATGTATGAATGAATGTTCGGTGTGTGTTTTGAATTGGTTTTATACAGGTTTTGTCTGTGTTTATATGTACTAAGTGAGTACAATTTGGTTTAGGCATGAATAGGATACCAAAATTGGAGATTTTTTTACCATTTTTGCCTTTGGGTGTTGATACCTTAGGAAGGGTATCGATACTTTAACAAATTTTCTTAATTTCTAAAACTTCGAATACAAAAACGATATTGATACCGGACTAAAGTATCAGTACTCTATATCAAAGTACTGACACTTTACAAGGGTATCGATACACTGGATTTTGCCTTATTTTTGCAAAAAGAAACAAATGCGCAAATTTGTATCGATACTAGAATAAGTATCGGTACTTTATAAAGGAAGTATCGGTACCATATTTTAGGTATCGATACTATTGAGTTTTTATATATTTTTGTAAAATATCAAAGTTAAAAATGGAATCAGTACTTCTTATGAAAACTTTAAAAATTTTACATTTTGGTCCTTTTTCATGTTTTGTTTAGCAAATGAGCTTTTGTAAGCTCGATCAAGTCCCGGAAAACATCGTATGACGTATTTATGATATGTTATGATTAAGAATGTTTGTTTTATGGTATAATTTGATTATTAAATGTTGCAACTGTTCTGGTAATGACGTAGCATTTCATAACTCGGACCCGACGATCAGATGCTTAAAAAATCATATGAATTATATAAATTTTGATTTGGTGTAATTATGTATATAAAATTTTAGTTGTGGACTTTGATTTTGATTTAAAGAAATAAATATATCTATTTATTTTTATATTAAATTAATATATTTATTTTTCTAATTGTTTGCATTTAAATGGTGCTATGTTGATAATATTCTTAGCAGGTTGTAAAAATTAAATCAAAGTAAAATTCCATGAATACAAAATTAAAGTTCTTTGGGTAGTTTTGCTATTTATCTAAAAAGAATTAAGGTTTAATTCACGGTTTGGCCCTTAAAAGTATACTCGTTTTCCCACTTTAGTACCTAAATTTTTTTTTTGTCCCAATTTGGTATCTAAAATATCAATCATTTCCCAATTTGGTACTTAAAGTATACTTCTATTATGTTTTTGAGTCCATTTTTTATAGATATTAAAAAAATTGATAGCCAATCACAAAGTACCACATGACAACTTTAAGTAAAAAAACAAAGATTTTCTTTTATTAAATGTATATACACATCAAAAAAATATGAAAATGGAAATAAATATATAAAAAATTTAGAAATATATAATTTAGAAAAAAATATAAATTCTAAAGAAAATTAAAAATAAATTTTAAAAAATTCGATGATTGAAAAGAAATTAGTTGGAATTAATAATATTACTATAAAAATGTAAAAAATTATTTTAAAAAATTTAAATTTTTTTATGAAATACTAAAAAGGTATTTAAATTTCAATGTTTATTTTGTAATTACTTGAAATTTAAATACTTTGTAAATTTTTATAACAATTTTCAATTTTTATATATTATTTTGACTTTTTAAAAATTATATTATATATTTTAAATTTTTTTAAAAAATTCAACTATTTTTATCTATTATATAATTTTTTACATTTTTAATCAATATAAAATATAATATTTAAAAAATATAAAAAGGACACATGACGTAATTTAATTGGTCAACGATTGCCCAACACCAGTCAACAATTGATCAACTCTGGTCAATGATTGGTCAAAGTCAACAATATTTTTCAATATCTAAATATTTAATTTTATATTTTTATATTTTTAATTTAAATTTAATATTTTTAATTTAAATAAATCTAATTGCCGCGTACCATTTTTTCATTGGTTAAAACAAGTCACGTGGCAGTTTTCAATTGGTCAAAGTGGCCTAACAAAATTTTTTTAACGACTGTTACAAAATGGACCAAAAGTACAAGAAATTGATATTTTAGGTACCAAATTAGAATAAAAAAAATTTGAAGTACCAAAGTGAAAAATTAAGTATATTTCAAGAGTCAAATCATGAATTAAGCCAAAAAATTAACTAGTACCTATTAACGAAAATCATCCATTAAACGATTTGACTCTTGATGGTGCTTTGGTAAATAATGGTATATATGTCAAATTAACAATAAAATAAAAATTTTAGAAGTGATTATAAAATTAATAAAAATACATAGGTACAAAACAAGTGTAAAAAATAAAAAAAATTAATAATTTATAAAATAACTATAAAAATTAATAAAAGGCACACATGAAATTGTTCAAATGTAGATAAATCAAGACATAAGAATGTCCAAATCCATGTAACTAAACCAGACAACCCATAAAAAAAAGGTGCAAAATAGTGTTGCAATGCTTCTCCCCCTCAAAACGACATTGACCGGTCATGGAATTAGAGCTTTGATGGGTTGTTTCCTTTATTTACATGGATAAAAAAGGTACTTATGTTAAAAAAATTGATTTTCTTTTTTTATAAATGTAACGTCTTGAAATTAGGGGTTAGAAGGATTTAGGCTTGTTAATAAGGCAATGGTTTCGCGTAAATTTTTATATTTTTCTTTGCATTTTGAGAGCAAAATGAGTCTATCGATTTAGTGGTAAGGGGTGTGTTAGTTTACTTTGGATCTTGAGTTTGAGTCCTCCTATGTGTTAAAAGGAATTGATTTTATTCTAGTTTTGTTTTGTTTTAAAGTTTTAATTAATTAATTATATTTATTTGAAGATAGGAAGTTTTCCCAAAAACATTTCTTTCACGTTTTTTTCCATTATTCTTCACGTTCTTTTCTTGTTTTATTCTTACTTCTTTTGTTCCTACATTTTTGTTATTGTTCGTTGGTCAATGGTCGATTGTCCTTTTGTTTTCTGTCTAATTGGATGCTTAAATCGGGTAGGTTTTGTTTATTAGGATTAAGGAAAGATTTGTTTCTGTTTCTTGTACATTGTTTTAATTGAAATTCTTATAGTTTAGTTTGTATGTGGAGTTGAGTTTTCAGAACGATTTTGTGGAGGCAAATCGGTCAATTCTTGGTGCTTGAGATCTCGATTATCAGGTGTGTTTCTGAACTATTAGTGGCCATATGACCACTGTTTGGGATTTTATCGCTTTCCACACGGGCGTGTGCCTTAGACACACGGTCGTGTTCCTCAACCACATGGGCGTGTGAGTTAGCCACGTTATTGTGTCTACTCTGCTTCTTAAATTTTGTACAAGTGTACAATGAGTTACACGGGCTGGCCACACGACCATGTAACTCTGTCACATGGGCGTGTGTCTCAGCCACACGGCCATGTGCCTTTGCCACACGGCCATGTGTCACTCTCCGCACGACCTTGTAGACCCTCATACAGTTTGGACACTTCCACACAGCCGTGTGGCTGTGTTTTGCAAATTTTGTTCTTTGTTGAAAAATTGACTCGTTTTAGTTTCTGTGTAATCCGACCCTCATTAAAGCTTCTGTAATTGTATTTAGGACTCCGTTACAGCTTGGATTCATGTATGTATGTGTTCTCATGGGTGTTAGGTTTAGTTGGTCGAAAGGAAAGTATTGATGTGATGTGATATGATGAATGAGCTTGAGTTATTTTCTTGTCATCGCTACTTAATAAATGTATACTAGTATTATTGATTCTGAATTTGTTCGACTAAATATGAACCACTGCTTCTGTGAGTTTGTTAGTGATTTGGGTGCATTCCTACATTTGCATAAAAATCTGAGATTTTGGTTGTGAAGAGAAGGAAGACTGATTTGGTAGTTTAACTACAATATTTCTGTACAGCAGTTTACCGCGTAAAATTATGCAAATGTCAACTTAGCTGCACATTTTAATTCGAGAGGATTAGTTCCACATTTGTGGTGTGTAGGGTGGATGGGCTTTCTATAGCCTGAATGTGGTGTGCAGGGTGGACGAAGTGGTGTTCTGATGGTTAGGGGGGTTTCTAATTTGTTGCATTCATTTTCATATTTGAGTATAAGTCTGTCTGCAAGGATGGTAGCATAACTACATAGTAATTTGAGTAGTCCGACGTGATTAGGTAATTGGTGTTTTAAGAATAATATCATCATGTCATGTTTGGCAATGACACTGTTTGTATGCCTGATTACCGAATTGAGATTTTCATACTTTAACTCCAAGATCCCTTTTTAAGTATCTATTTTGGTACTCCGTCGTTTGCCTTCATTTCTATTTTGGTCTCACATTAAGCTCGTGTAGCTCATCCCCCTTAGTTTCCTATTTTTTCGGGTTAACTTGGAGTTTGGAGCTTGGATTTGGTAAACCGATGGTCTCGGAATTTAAAGAGTTTGGTTTGTTTTTAATGAAGTTTCTTAAAATTCAGCTTATTATTTTCAATTGATTTGTAAGTAAGATTATATAAACTGTGGCAGAGGTTTTGTTCTTTAAATTTCTCGTTGGATTTTGTGTTTTGGGTTTTGAACAAATTTTTCTGAAAACTTCATGCATGGTTTTTAATTAGTCTTTTTGCAACTATTCTAAAGCTCACACGATTGTCGAGAAATGACCTAAGGTTTTCTGTCAAAAAGTAAACAACATGTTTTCTGCTGCATCACTGGTTATGGATTTTGGTTGACGTCAGTTAAACACTATTTGCAAAGCATAGGTTTAGTTTTATTAAATTTAGTTAAGCATACAAAGGGATTGACTATTGAAGAGGATTTTGGAATTCAATAATGTGACCTCCGAGATTCGGCCGAAATTTCTAGGCCAGGTTTTGAGTTTAGGCCGAGTTTTGGGGTGTTACAATAAAAAATATATAAAAAAAATTATAATTAAATATTTTTAACAAAAAAATATGAAAAATCAAGATTCATCCTTTCATTTCTCATCATCAAAATTCATTTGGTAATTGTTCTTCATCAAATTCATCTCTTCATTTTCATAATCAAAGCCTTTTTCTTTTTTCTGTTTAAATTTTAAAAAGAAAAATTTTAGTTATTAGTTGATAATAAAGGAAAAGTAGTGTTGTGAAGTGGTGTGAAATGGAAATCGAATACCTCCTCAGCCCCTATAAGATGGAAATATAGAAACCCAATAATTTCATTAACTAATAAAATGTTTTCAATTAAAAAGAAGAGGGTTCATTTTCATCTGTTGTTCATGGTGTAGTAATACTTTGCAAACAAATGGCTCTAACGCAGAGCACCCAAGAGCAAGTCAAAAACCAGCTCCACCAATATCTGTTCAAATGAAAAACATATATTAATTAGGACCGACTTTCCCTTGAGTGGGTCATTCATGTAAATGAGAGTTTGCCCCTTTTTCTTTTCTTATGTAACAATCACGTGAAGGATATTTTACCAAAAATAAAAGCTTTTCAGTTTCGTCCAACTTGAGAAAATAAAAAGGAGATTTTAGTAGAGGAGAGAAAAGAAAAAGGAAGAGTTAGGGTGAGTTTGAATGGACAGTGCATTTACCTGCTATTAGTGTAAAAATAGAGGTGGCGGTGAGATCAGATACTGTAACGTGTGATAAAAATAAGCTAAATACATCGCACCACACCCCACCATCCATCCAAACCCACCCTTAGACAGGAATATCTGTCGAATGAGTGATTACGGCGGTGCAACACTTTGATCTAGTTGTTTACTTAAATGCTGTGGAAAAGAGAGTGAGATAATAAAAGAAGTATTTGTTTATTTGCATTTAAATATTTTTTAATTTCGAATTTTTTTCAATATGTATAGTAAAATAAAAAAGCGTGCCCCTTAATTTTTATGAAATACAAAATGTTCATTGAATGATAACTCGAATTTTCAAAGAATATTTGTACATTCTCTCTAGCTCAAACAAGTGAATTGAGATTTTATTTGTATTTTTCTGGATAGGCTAATAAATAAAAAGAAATAAAAGACAATACATCATTGAGATTCTCAATTTTTGAAGAGACTTTTTTCTTTTATTTATTTCAAATGAGTGAGGACAATAGGATGAATAACAAGAATTATGTGTTGTGAACTTTATATTATGCACCTCACTTAGATGCACTTTAGTTAGTTGCATAGAAGGGAATGAAAAAACAAAATATGAAAGATAATATAAAGAAAAAAAATTGAAAGGGGATTGGGTTCTATTTATATGGTAGTTGAGATGAGTCTTGGTTATTTTTATCCTTAAACTCCGATATTTTGTTAGCTTTTCAATCAACTATTTTAATGTTTTAATTAAATAGGCAAAACATTTTTTGTTTTTAAGGTCGATTTATAACTGGACTAAAAACCATAATATTTGGATATTTTAGGCACTTAATGGAATAAAAAATTAAAATATTAAAAAAAATTGTGTATACTTTAAAAGTCAAATGGATTTTAAATAGATATTAGATGGAATTTTCCAAGGATACGTTGGATGTATTGGGCAGATCAAACAAGATTCTGAGGTGAGGCCTTCAATTATAATTTTTAATTGTATTACCATCGAGTTGGTTCCTCTCGTCTTATTGGGTAAATCAATATATAAAAATGAAAAATCCCAACGCCAAAAGCGAGGAATCCGATTGGGAGGTGAGGCCAGGTGGCATGCTGGTCCAGCTATGAGACCACCACAAAGAAGAAGAAGAAGAAGAAGAAGAAGACGACAATCATACTCATCACAACCACAATCACGAAACCGCTGCTGCATCTTCTGGTGGGCCCATGATCAACAGCGACCCTGCCCATAGCCCAGCCCAGCTCTCCTCCCATTCTTCTTTTGGTAATTTCCTTGTACCTTCTTATTTCTTTACAGCTGCAAATACAACAAACACAAAGATTTTCTTTTTGGGATAATTGATATTATTGGGTTTTTCTTTTGGTAGAAATATTATTGGTTTCATCATGCATTGGTGTGTTAATTGTTCTTGCTGGCGCTAATTTTAGCTTTTTGTTGTGGATAAAGAATGAAGAGTAGTTAGGATTTTTGTCGTCTGTTTATGCCTTTCATATGGGCTTGCTTCTTCCACTCCCAAGGCATCTTCTAGTAATTATTCTGTTACATTCCTAAATTTTCAATCATTTTCTGAAATTTCGTTTATTATGTTCCTAATTGGTTCTTAATCTTGTGTGAATTTAAAAAAAAAATTAGTTAATCAGGTTTGATCTTTTTATAAAATTGATCTGTATATTGCAAATTTTTAACATGTAGATTGTTATGTTTTGGTCACAAAATTTTTTAAAGCTGTATTTTCCCTGTTGTGAACTGTAATCTACTGTGCTAGACAATCCAGCAAGCAAAGAGAAAATGACTAATACCAAAGATAATAAGGTTGAAGAGGTAAAGGAAAGTGAAGAAATATCTAAAGCCTTTGCAGCGGTTGCCGGAGTCCGAAAAGAAGTAGACAAGCTCTCTGAAAGAGTGAGTTTCTCTGCTTGTTTCTTATATTTACTGGTATTGAATCTTGAAATTGAATTATCTGTCTCTGTTGTATTGCTTTATTTGTATAGGTTGTTGCATTAGAAGTGGCTGTGAACAGTGGGACAAAGGTTACCGACGAGGAATTTGTTGTACCGGCGGAGTTACTTATGAGAGAGTTGCTGAAATTGGATGGGATCGGGGCTGAAGGAGAAGCGAGGTTACAGCGGAAGGCTGAGGTTTGTATTGTAGGCTTTGGTGTTTACTAAAATCTGATTGTGGATAACTTTTGCATGGTGCGTCAATTGTGATATAAATATGTCTTAAACAATGGCTAGGAAGGTTTGAATTTAAACTGAGTTTTTGAGATTGATATATTATTGTCCTTTAGGGACATCGCTAGTTAGTCCTTAAGTTTTGCATTTTGATACCAATCAAGAGCTATGCTACATGAGAAGTATAGGACTAGTGCTGTTTAATATTCATTTGAATCGCATAGTCAATGGAATATATCCTGTCCCGGGTTCCTTGTGGCCTTCTTGTTTGGGAATGCTGTGTGTGGTCTCGATGTTTGCACCTCTTGTAAGTAGGATACTTACAAGCACTAGCAGTCCATTACAGATTCCCCTCCTTGAAGGATGGTTTGTGCTAAAATCGTGTTCTCAATGTACTCTTTCTGCTGAAAGAGGAAAGGATTTTATACAGTTTGTAGATTAGGAAATGTGGAGTGGGATAATGTTTCAAGCTTTTGAAAATTGCAATTTCTGTATCTAGCCAAGGAATTAATGTAGATGATGTTGTATGCTGTTTTATCAACTAATTACTCCCTTTGATCAGGTACGTCGCATCCAGAAGTACCACGAGACACTCGACAAATTAAACACAATAAATTCCAATCCTTTTAGCGACAAACACAAAGCTGTGTCGGTGACAACGAATTGGGAGACATTCGACTCGTAGATGGGAAGCTTAACTGCTCCTCCACCTATGTCATCTTCAACAAACACGACACAGGATTGGGAACGGTTTGATTAGTGAATATTTGCTCTGGAATCGGAAGCTTGATTGTGACTCTACATATGCAATCTCAGATTTTGATTAGTTAATATTTGCCTCATTCTTGTGGAACATAATATATAAATCATCCAGGGTTCATTTGTAATGGTTCTGGGGCTACATTTAATTTTCAAGCCAAGGGGGATTATCTTCTGCTTGAAAGACAACTTGATTCTTATGGATTCAGATGTAATGCAATACCTTAATGGTAGAAAGCATTGTCGCTCTGCCAGGTTTTTGGACTCGGCTCTTGCTTTTGCTTACAGCTTGCACGTACAAGTTAAATCTTAGGCAACTTAGATATCAATATGTCTCTAGGAAGTATGGATCTCTTAACATAAAAGGTGTAAGAATTGGGATGGAGGTCGAATTAACAAAATAAAACTATTCAAAAAAAATCTTAAAAAGAAAATAAACACAAATAATTAATAATAGAAACATAAATATTCATTTTATAAACTATAAAAACATCAGCATTGTTGGCGCAAAACTCAGACAGACCACAGAGACAATGGTCTACGCTCTTAAAATTCAAGAAACCAGGCTGAAGCTAGGGGACGCAATCTCACACCAGGAAAAATCGTATTTACAGCAAATTTGTTTACGTTCACATGCATGCAGCTACAAACTAATGGTCACACCTCTCGCACCATCAACGAAACGTGAGGGTGCTGTCACCTCTGAGTACGAAGACGTATGCCAACCGTGCTTTGTTGGGTCATATTTTTCTCCATCACCCCAAAGGGCATATGCTTCTTCTCCATGAACGGCGTCATCTCCGATTTCGAGTTGGTTATCAGGCATTCTTAATGGTATAAACAACCTTATTACTAAAAGTATTATTGTTGTGGACGCTACATTCCAAGCAATAACAAACAAGGCTGCTACTATCTGCTTCACGAATTGAACCCCTCCATTCCCACCATAAACTGCACCCCTTGTTTCTCTTGGGAGTATGAGTCTGCAGAGATCTGGCTCTGCCAACAGCCCGGTGAGGAGGCCGCCCAACAGGCCGGCCACCGCGTGTGTGTGAAACACACCAAGAGTATCATCTACCTGTGGTTAGATAAAAAACATAATATTACAGTTAAACCTTTAAAACTTCATTACATATGGGAAAATATCATATCGGCATTTGGCAACCTCTAGTTTCTGACGTGCAATAAAACCAACTTGTTCTTTAAATAAGGAAATTAAGAAGTAGACATATAAAGGTCAAGATCACAGTACTTCACAGAAAACCCAATGGGATTTTTATAATTTAGAGTGGGTTTTCATTATATAGTCCGTATATAATAGTCAACATTGATGAGCTTTGGCTATTAAAGAATGTAGCTTAGAGACATAACTATAAAGTGCTCAAAAAGTCATAAACTCGCCAGTGAAAGCGACTTTGCTGTTAAATTTCCAAAAGTGGGGCGAACCTGATCAGTTTCTTTCGGATAAACGATGGCCTTTTCTTTTTCCCTAATTCATAAACGACGACTTTAAAGCAATGGGAAAAATGCAAGACAAGTAACAAGTGTTTAATGTTCTTACAACATCAACTTAGAGGGAATATTCATGGAACCATTTTTTTAGCTGTACAAATTAAATTGATTTATTTAAAAAATTAATTTTAACCCGTACATACGATAAAAGAGCCGTCAAATCATTTTGGAGGGGTCTTGGCCGCAACTGTGAACCGTGGGGGTGGGGGAGGGGGTCTTAAATTCAATGGCTCCTTAAATAAAGAACCTACCGGATCATAAATTTCTAGACCTTCTAACTAGTAGGGGTGGTTTCAAATTAATATCTGATTAAATGTGGAAAAGTGATGAGAATATTCAAACAAAGGCAACAGAAGTCAAGCCTTAGAATCGGAGACACACACAACCAAAAGCAAATGAAACAAAAAATTTAGAAAGGGAGTTTGTAACTTAATTAGGTCACCTACCTGTTGTAGCCAACTGCATTTTTTGTGAAGGATCATCATAGACACCCATGGTATACTGCCCGAAAGCATTCCCATTACTATTGCAGCCCAAGGTTGCACCAAGCCTGCAACAAATTAATAAACATGCACTTTGAATGTGTACAAAGGACTAAATTCTTGAAATTAAAGTAGAGAGAGAAAAATTCAAAAGTTCAAAAAGTATAGAGACTTGAAACATAATTAAACTTTTTTTTTCTCAAATTCCTGGTACTAGAGAGAATTACGATCGAACCTGCTCCTGGAGTGATGCAAACAAGTCCCGTCATCATTCCCTGAACAGCTCCGATAACGGAAGGCTTCCCAAAGAACACAACATCGAGAGATGTCCACACAAGGAGACTGGTTGCTGCACAAACGTTTGTGTTGAGTACCGCTATCGAAGAGTCAATATTTGCAGCATATGGGGCTCCTCCATTGAACCCTGACCATCCCATCCACAGCAACCCTGCACCTGCAAGCATCAGTAAAACATTGTTTGGGGGAAACCTCTCTCTGTCGATCTTTAGCCTTGGTCCAACCTGTTTGATTTATGTTACCAAATTGTAAGAATATTATACACGAAATTTGATGATACGAACGAATAGTTTGATTTATGTTACCCAGTATGCGGCTGTGAGACCGGCGATCCCAGAAGAGAGGTGAATAACATATCCACCGGAGTAATCGATGACACCCCAGTGATAAAGAAAGCCTCCACCCCAGAGACTAAAAGCTCCAACAGTGTATGAAAATATAAGCCATAGAGGCACAAAAGCCATCCAGGCCTTAATATTCATGCGGCGAGGACTGAACCAGCTAGCAAGATAAGGGTAATAGCAGCGAAAGTGAATTGGAAATATACAAGCGAAGCCATGGGAAAAAAGGGCTCCGTGGTCTCATAGCTGTCGGTGGTGACCCTGTGCCTACTCTCAGGGACCCTGGCTCGGATAACGAGGTACTTTTGGCCTAGAGCGGGTGCACCCTTGCCCCAGAAAGGGAGAAGTTCATCACCGAAGGCCATGCGGTAGCATACAAGGACCCAGCAAATGAGGACAGCAGCGAAGGCGTAAAGAGCCATGAAGGCGGAGTTGACGGCCCATTTCTTCTTGACGATGCTAGCATAGAGGATTACAAGTCCAGGCATGCTCTGAATCCCCACCAGAGTGGAAGCTGTCATTTGCCATGCATTGTCTCCTTTGTTTAGCCATTGGGGCACTGCTGGGGCTCTCTCATTTGCCGTGTAGGCTATCTGATTGGTATCCATGGCTAAACGTAGCTTGTGCTGCGCCGGGTTGACTCAGACGCATACACACCTTGGCAATATCTTTGCTATTTGTAACCGCTCTTAAGTCTTCTTTATATGTTAGGTTGGGTAGAAAAAAGTGAGATGCGTTGTAAGGAACCTTCTTTTTCCTTATTTTAATAAGCATAAAATAAACTTTAGTCAACCTTTTTTCATTTTGACGTGTGAACGGGGATTTGATATTATGCTACATTATCCTATAGTGCTATATCATTTTTCTTAAGCATCAAATTGTGAAATTTCAAAATGAATAAGTTAAAAATGACAGACTAGATGTCTTTGCGTATATCCTTTTCAATCAATACTTCTAGCTTGCTCTGGTTGGTATCTATTCTGGATGAAGTTAGACTTCGTGCAAATGGAAAACCTTGATTTGGGAGAAAGGTCTCCGCCTTTAGACCCACATGTGTTGGCCATAGCAAACTTGCTAGGCTTGAATCAGTCAACGCATTTGCCATGTGATACTATAAATAAAATACGGGAAAATATGACAGTTTCATAGGTTCTTTTTTCCTTTTATATAATACATATATCTCATAATATCTCTTAACTTTTAAATAAAATGATAAATACGTTTCAACGTATTTAAATCTACGTTCATTATATTGATAATAATATCAATATCAACTAAATTAAAACTCAATAAACGATTTTTATCTTTCTAAACCTTAAAATATACAACTATAATGATAGGTGGATTTGGTAGATATTTTAGCTTTTCAATTTGAAAATTTAGTGATATTAATTAATATATGTTGTAGCGATGGATTGCAATTGTACTAAGAAATAAATACTTCACCGTTGTATGTTTAGGGTGTTTTCTATTGGTTACAAAATGTTAATTAAATTATTTTAATTTTTTTATTAAAGTCATTACACCGTTAATTTTTTAACAAATGGTTAAATCACCGTTTATCATATATATTAGTTACGGTAGTTTCCATGCCGCTTTTAGAAAAACGTTATTGAGTTTTTTTTTTTAAGTTTTTATTAGCGAGTTCTAAGTGACGATTTGACGATTTGTACGATAGAGCAGTATCTACTGACGAATAAAAGAACATAATTTAGATCCAGGTCGATTTGATGGTCAGTGTTGGAGATCAGAGAAAAAAACTATTTGAATTTTGGTTCACAGATTCGTAAGTTGTTTCATGAAAAAAAAACTAAATCGTAGAAGAGAAGGGGAAAGAGAGTTTTCGATTGGTGTAGGTAGTATGAATAGAGAAAACCATATAGCATCAATTTTAATAATCCAATGACTTAAAAAAACTTTTAAATAGTTCAATGACCAAATTGTAACTTTTTTTAGTTAAGTGACCAAAATGAAAACTTACCCATAATTTAATGACTAATGGTGCGGTTTACCCGATTTAAATTTGATAAAGCAAGTAGCTTTATCATATCATCTTTGCCTCTCTGGAGGTTGGAGAAGAGCATATGCACATGGCTGAAGACTAGAAGCAGTTTCGGAGATGCCGTGACAGAACTGCTTTGTGACGCCCTTCCATTTGCTGTTCTTCGTAAAATATATCAGCCAAATAATAGAATTTATGTATTGTTATTCAATAGAAATTACACTAATGTCTCGATTGATAGAAACAAGTATTCTTAATGCTGTTTTCAGCAACATTGACTGAAAATGAAAGCAACTTAACTCATCAAATCAAACGATTTTAAAAATCACTACATAACTTCAAATACATTTAATTCTAATTTCATCATGTTGATATATATCTGTTCATTTTTAACTAAAGAGAACTTAAATTCAAGATGCAAATAACTTGAAATAATGACTCAAAATATTTGATTACTCAAAGGATCAAAAACTAAAGCAATTAAACTTACAACGTATATTGGCTTGATCGAAAATTAATTCCACCCATTCTTAAATTAATTTTGGGGGTTTAGATTCTTTTTTTTTTCAAGTTAGGTTTTGAAGTTGACAATTGTTTAAGTTAAGCCCCGAACTTGACAATTATTCTCGCATTGAGACGTGAACTTTTTTTTATCCATGTTAGTCATTGAAAACTCAAAAGTTAAGACTCCAATGTAGGAACAATTGTCACGTTCAGATCCTAATATGAGAATAATTACCTAATTTAAGTCTCAATTTAAGAATAATTGCTAAGTTCAAATCCTAAAATAAAAAATATTATTAAATTCAAACCTCAAATATCAATTTAGAATAAAAATGGAATTGTTGGAGGGAAAGGTGAATTCATTTGTCATGATCTTGAATCCGGTAAAAGCCTGTGAATCCATTAATGTCCAATTAGTGACTAAATGGGTTGGAAAATTAGAACTGATTTATCTAAGATGGGCTAACCCCATATCTCCATAAAACTCTGTTTAAACAAATCCTAAACCCAGCCCATATAAGAACAGCAGACGCCTTCCCCACATACTAACGCCACAAGAATGGACGAAAAGACTGTCCCACCACCTATCCAAGTACTAAGCCAACGTAGGGATCAATATTTAATTTAATACAGCCGTGGTGAATTTATCCTAGGTCCTCAAGTTAAAAACAAAAAAGGATGAGATGGGGGGCGTCTTGTAAAAGCTTGTGGCATCTACAACATTGTGTGGAATAATATATATGGAGGAAACAAACTAGGAGGGTTTAAAAGGCTAATATGGCTGATGTGAGATTCTTCTAAGAAAATATAAGTAATTAGGGGTGAGTAAATTTTAATTCAAATCAAAAAGATTGATTTTTTTTTGAATTTCGAGTTAATTAAATTAAATTATTCGATTTCTCAGTCAAATTAAATAAGTAATTCGAGTTTCAAGTTCGAGTTATATTAAATTTTACAATTCGAATGGAATAGAACTGTAATGGAATAACTATTTTGTGAAAATAGAATAGATTTTGAATGGAATAGAAAAAATATAACAGTAGTTTGGTTAGATGGAATGGAATAGATACTTTAATAGCATTCACATGTTTGACTAGTGAAACGGAGATTGAAATAGCATAACAAAAAAATACTCAAATGACAAATATACCCTTTTAATACCTTAAAAATGTTGAAATACTTAAAACATGGATATATTCATTAATATTTTTTTAGAAAAAATATAAAATCATTAATATATAATTTTTGGATGTTATTAATTAATATGTAAAGATTGTTAAAATATGTGTGAGTCATCTAAAGCAAATTTTTACCATCCATCATGCGTTTGATAGTTAACTTTCAAAAGATTTTTAATCTTGTGTATTAATTACAATTAAAGTGCGTTAGTAGTTTTGTTTTATCTCAAACACAACTAAGATATCAAGACAATACAAAGTTCATCAATTAAAAATGTATGCACAACAAAAGAATGAAATGGATAAACAATCTAATATAAAGAGAAACAATCAAAATAAAAACTTTAATAAACTTGTAGACACAATCTCTATTAGAATTTGGCTCAAACTTTGTAGTCTTACATACAAAAATTACAACCTCTTATTGTCACGGGTCAAAGTTCAAAGCGCGTAACTATTGCACCAAATGCATCCAATGGAGGTCTATTGTTTAGATGGGGATCATTTGGCCAGCAAGAACTAGCCCAATTTGGTAAGCTGTTGGAGAAGCCTGTCAGATTGAAGCCTGGTTGGCCCAATGATGAAGATATGACAATTTAGGCTATCTTGATAAGTATGGGAACTAATCTTTAAAGATTGATAGGGAATCATATCTTGTAAAGATTAGATTAGGTTTAATTTGATGTAATATTGTAAATCCCTAAAATTAAGGGATATACTAATCTCGTCCATCGATGTAATGTAATATTGACCGTTGGTTTTAGGGGAGCTCAACTATAAATAGAGAGCCTCCCCCTAATTTGTACTCACTCCATTTATTGTTTCATTATTCTTTGTGAATAAGAGAATATTGAGAGCATTTACTCAAACACCTCTTGTGCGTTCTTATTATTGTTCTTTTGTGGCTTCTTTTGGCATAAATTACTTCCGCTATACAAATTGGTGCCTTAGAGAAGTTCTAAAGGAACCCTCGCTTGTGTTTAGGCTGACTTAGGCGAGTTTGGATGAACGGATTGCCTAAGGCCGCACGGATCGTCAGACGAAAGATCTAGCCCCGCGACAAGTGGTATCAAAGCTATTGGTTATGAATGCATCGTTGGGATGTCGAAAGAAGAGTTAGAACAAAAGTTGGCCAAAAGATCAGTCCCTTTGAGAGAGATGCTGTCAATTGTTGAGAGCGCGTGGGTAAACTTGAGAAGTCCATGGGGGACGCAAATGAGTCACACAATGCACTTGGTGAACACATGGATGACTTGTGGGAGCAGTCTAGGGACTTTGTGACCATGTGTCTCACTTCTAATAGTGATAATGCGTAAAAGTTGCTAGATTCCTAAAGGAAGAAGTTGAAGGAGAGGAACGATACTCTCGAGGCCATGGTGATGGCTTTGAAGGAGGAAACAATGGCCACGACGAAGGCTTTGAACACAAGAATAGAGGAGCTCGAGGGAGAGCTAGCCTTGTGTTGAGTAGCCGTAGGGGAATGAGTGTCAAGTGCAACACTCATTTACGAGGATGTCCCGAAGCTGAAAGAGTTTGTGGGGACAAGGTCTGTATGCGATATGGATAATTTCTTATGGAGGATGGAAAATTACTTCCATGCCAAAGGCATCACGAATGATGCGGTTAAGGTAGACACTACTTACTGATATTGCGTTTTTATGGTGGCAAGACAAGTCCACTGATAAAAGGCAAAGTGAGATTAGGACATAGCAAAAGTTCTAATGTGAGTTGAAGGGATAGTTTTACCTAGAATTTACTGAGGAAAAAACTCGAGCAAAGTTGCAATGGCTAACGCAACGAGGCATACTGGAGGAGTATGTTCGAGAGTTCAAAGAACTCATGCTACAAGTTTCAGATGTGACCAAGAAAGAAGTATTTCTTACTTTTTAGAATGGATTGAAGCTGTGGGTTAGACAGGAGGTGGAACAAAGAGGTGTCCAAAAGTTGTCGGAAGCCATGACGGTAGCGGAGTCCGTGGTCAAGCTTGGTCTAGGGAAAAATAAGCTTGAGTCTTCCAAGTCCGCGGAAAGGGGCATATGTGAAATGGATTACATGGAAGATATTGATGGAAATTACATCGACGATAATGGTGGTAATGGGAAACCACGAGTTGGGATGAAAAAAAACCTAACAAGAAAAGGGACAAGTTGAAATGATTTCTTTGCGACGGTCTAGATATGTTGAAGAAATGTCTGAAGAAATCTGCGCTTTCTAAGAAGGAGAAGCCAGTATGTTCTTTGGGATTGGTTCAAGTGCAAGGAGTGTCGAAGCCAGTGGAGTGCTTCTTGTGTTATGGTCCGCATAGGTTGCGAAAGTGTCTGAAAAAGACTATTATCGAAGGGGACAATGGAACAAACAAGGAGTCCAAGAAGCTTGGTTCGAGTAAGGGAAAAGCTAAAGCCAAGAGGGCAAAGATGAGCAAAAAGAAATGAGTAAAAAACTTCTTGTGTCGTGGTCCGCATGAGTTACAGAACTATCCAAAGCAGTCTAAGTCAGTTGTGGTCAAAGAAAAGGCAAAATCGAAGCTTAAAGAGTCATCGGAGGGGCTTCCACACAAGGAAGATGTGGGTTTGTCATCGAACTTAGAAGAAAAAGTTACGTTGAAAACACTAAAGCTAGGACCAATAAGGCTCAATTCGATTAAAGTGACGGAGTTGACTAAGTCGTTAGCGAGGCTTTCACCCATGAAAAAGGTGTGTTTGGCATCAGACTCAGAGGAAGAAGCCACGATGCAAACCGCTAAGCTAAGATCAATGAGGCCCATTTTTGTTGACACATCGAAGGGACTACCACCCATGAGAAGGGTGGGGTGTGCAACAAACTTCGAGAAAATGGTGACACAAGTTAGACAGTTGACCCGAGTAAATGCAACATAAGGTACATTCTGAACACTTTGATAGTGTGTTGCATTCTAACTTGTTGACTGGCAAGAACGTAGGGACCCTTTCGAAGTTCTTGAGCAAGAAGGTCAAAGGATTGTGGGTAATTCGAAGCCAATTATTGTGAATCAAGAGGGTTCTGTTCGAGGCAAGTTAGAATGTGGACAAGAGAATGACATAACTTCTTACTATCGAGATGTACAAACAAGTGGGATGGTTTGAGTTAAAAAGTGATGTAAGCCGAGGCGAAAGTTTTGAAAGAAGGAAAAAGTTAAAGCATTGAAACGAGACCGAGGCGAGTTAAGTCAGTGTCATTCTGAAGTTACAGCGAGGGCGTTATGAGAATAGATGAGGGAGAATGTCACAAGTTAAAGTGTAAAGCCCATGACCATCGCACCAAATGCATCCAATGGAGGTCTATTGTTTAAATAGAGATCATTTGGCCGGCAAGAACTAGCCCGATTCGACAAGCTGTTGGAAAAGCCTGGTTGGCCCAATGATGAAAATATGACAACTTAGGCTATCTTGATAAGCATAGGAACTAATTTTTAAAGATGGATAGGGAATCATATCTTGTAAATATTAGATTTGATTTGATGTAATCTTGTAAATCCCTAAAATCAAGGGATAGGCTGATCTCGTCTATCGATGTAATGTAATCTTGACTGTCGGTTTTGGGGGAGCTCAACTATAAATAGAGAGCCTTCCCCTCATCTGTACTCACTCCATTCATTATTTTAATATTCTTTGTGAATAAGAGAATATTGACAGCATTTACTCAAACACCTATTGTGCGTTCTTTCTATTATTCTTTTATGGCTTCTTTTGGCATAAATTACTTTCGCTATACAAATTGGTGCGTTAGAGGAGTTTTAAAGGAACCCTCGCTTATGTTTGGGTTGACTTAGGCGAGTTTGGATGAACAGATTGCCTAAGACAGCACAAATTGCGAGACGAAAGATCTAGCCCCGTGACACTATGACATGCTTATATTTTATAAGCTTCAACATACAGTTTTTACATAAAAAAGGAAAATGCAACCTTTACAACATATTCAATTCCTAGATGGTTGTCATTCATTAAACAATTATGTGCTAGTTCCATCCTCCAATTTTACCATGGATCACTTGGATGAATATTGATTACACTAGGATCATCTTTCTTGATTATGTTTTTGCTTCAATAGGATCAGAATTCATCTTCATTCGAATAAAATTATGAAGCAAGCAACAATCAATAATAATCCGGTTATGTACCTTCACAGGATAAAATGACGGACTTCTAAATATGCCTCATCTGAGTTTTAACAATCCAAAATACATTTTAATAACATTGCATGTTGTTGCATGTTTCATATTAAAAAATTCTTCCGGAGTGCTTGGTTGGTGATCTTGACGCCATTAATTTAAATGATACCTTTGACCCCTAAAAGGTGCAAGAAATCCTTCACAATTTGTGTATCCAACATCAACTAGGTAGTAACAACCTATATTTAAAAACATTTACATTTATCAATTTCTTTTTCCCAATATTAAAAAGATCTAAAAAAGATTAATTCAAAATTTTTTTTATGTCAAAACTTTACCACGAAGAATTTTAAGTTCATGTCTCCTAGTAATTGCATCCCGAAGAATTCATCCATCGACGACAAAACCTTTCCATCCAGGAAGAACATATACAAATTGCATATCAGTTGTACAAACACCTAAGATATTTGTTGCTATGTCAACTTTCCAAGTTTGATATCTAGGTTTATCAACAGATGGAACTTTAATCTTGATATAGGTTCCATCTAAAGCAATTCTACAAATAAAGGAAATTGTAGAGTTAATATAATCTATTGAAATCTAAATCCAGTACTTTATTTCACGAAAAATATATATACACTTCAATACCTTGAACCATTTCCACTTCGGATATGTAGAATTAATTAGAATTGGGTTTGGCTTTTTAAACAACAAACCTTGCAAGTGCATGATTGCATTCAGTACATTACGGAATGACCTACTAACAATTTCTCTGGACTTTAAAATGGTATTTGATAAATCAATTTTTAGGTGATGAGAAATTATATACAAGAACATTGCCACTTGCTCATCCACAAACATCTTCCTTTTTGATTTTAATCCTCCTCAATTCTGTAACATCTCATATAATTTTAAAAAAGCAAATCTATTCATCCTAATTTGTTCAATACATGTCTCATCACTAGCATGTACAAGTCTCTTCACATAATTCTTTTTTAGCATAAAAATCTAATATGTATGACCTAACTCTTGGTTTATAACTTCTTACGGTGAACTTTGATATTAACATAGTTAAGAACCAACTCATTATAGTACACATCTGTAACCATGTTCTCAATACAATTACGGTTCTTTTGTGTTTCTCAACTTTGGTTATCAATGACAACCGAAACATTACTGCAAAATAGTTCATCCTTACACATTTTTAAATCATAATGCACATGCTTGAGAGTAAAAAAATTGCAACAATCAAAAGAAAGTTTAATGATTGGTCTAATTATTAATTAAGAAAAGGAAAAAGAGAAAAAACATGTACCAAAAATAGCTCTCATAGGGAATTCAAACAAACAATTGAAAAATGTATGTCTTTCCTTTTTCGTTATCCTCACACATGCACATGTAGTTTGCATGTTATAACAACCCCATGTTTTTTTTTATTTCATTTTGACTTCTGTGCAAATTAAGACCATTTGTTTGACCCACTAATAAAATTTAACTAAGATAAGAATTAAAAAATGGTATCCACAAAATGAATGAATATAATTATGGTGTAGTTATAAATGCAGTTAAACGAGTGTACTACTATTTACTTGGAAAAACTATAGG
Source organism: Gossypium hirsutum (assembly GCF_007990345.1). NCBI lineage: Eukaryota > Viridiplantae > Streptophyta > Magnoliopsida > Malvales > Malvaceae > Gossypium > Gossypium hirsutum. Next base: position 49,128,477 of record NC_053440.1, read on the forward strand.
CTTTACCGTGGTTGGGAAAGTAAATTAAGAAGATAAATACAATGGACACCCACACAAATGTATCATATGTTTTTGGGTTATTTTATCTAAATCACCCAAAAAAATAAATAATTACACAAATGGCCCAAGTTAAAAAACAATCACTCAAATCATCTGAAATGAACAGTAAACTTGGGTTGGGGGACTTAAATGGCCGGCACTACCTCGTATTTTATCCTAGTCATCACCTGATAATTGTGTCAGGTGATAAAAAAATATTTTTTAGGGTTGGAGGACCTAAATGGTGGGCACCCTTCGTATTTTTTTCCCAACTATATCATACTAGTATACTTTGATGGTCGACACCAATATTTAAAAAAAATTGGGGTTGGGGGACTTTGATGGCTGACACCACTTTTTGCATTAAAAATGATTTTTTTGTGCTGGCACATGGATGGTCGGCACCCTTTTTACCAAGATAAAAAAATTTTGGGTTAGGGGACTTTGATGGCTGGCACCACCTTTTTCAATACCCAAAATTTTTTTTGGGTGTTGGCACACTAATGGCTGGCACCCTTGTACCAGATTTTAAAAAAATTGGTGCTGGGACACTAATGGCCGACATCCTTGTACCAGAATTTAAAAAAAAATTGGATGCTGGGACACTGATAGCCGGCACTCTTGTATCAGATTTAAAAAAAATTGGGGTGTCGAGACACTAATGGCCGGCAACCACTTAGTCTATATATATGAAAAGTCGTGGGGGTGTGATATTGTAGTTGGATAGAAAAAAACTTGTTTGGGAGTGTACTATCAAATGTGGATATTGATTTTGGTAGTGTATCATCAAATGGGTGTCATGTAGTGGGTTGTAGATGAGAGTGTTTGGGAGTGTACAACTGAATTTCGGGGTTGAATTATATACTTTCATTTTTTAACGGATTTTAATTACATACTGTCACGTTAAATGTAAAGGTTATGACATCAAAGGTAGGATGACTTCCTACGACATAGATGGCAAACTGTGTAGACCAGTTACGGTTAAAGAATATGACGGGTGAACAAGGTTGAAATTACTAAATGTAATGTAGACCTGGTTCAAGCAGAAGACAACTAACTGTGAAGAAACTACTATTCAAAATGTACGTATTATTTTTGTATCCATAAATCAATTTTGGTACGTATTATTTGTTGTTTGAATTTTATATTTTTATATATAAATTATTCCAAAAAAATTGTATTATTTTGGGGTGTTGTAAAAATATTTTAATCTGTATTTGTTGGTCAAATTTTATATTTTTCATATATAAATTTTATATTTTTTTCGTATATTAGTTTTGTAGAATGTTCTTATTTTCTTCAATTATTATTTGCATAATATTATTTTTTCGAATTATATATTTTTGACTTAATATTTTGTACTTATCTATGCCTACAAATAATTACAATAAAAATTCCAACTTTTTTCGTGTTTGTAGAATAATTACAAAATAAATACTTAAAAAAATAAAAACTGTGTAGATCCTGATGACATCCCCGGTGTTGACGTATAACGTTCGAGGTGCCTCCGTCGACAAAGGCGTGCAACTTGTTGAGGCGTTTGATAGTTGCCCGGGCCGACCTCCGGTGTCCCTTCTGGTGTATTGAAGAAAGTTGTATAACTGTATACCCCATCATCGGGGGTGTTGGGTATTGCGAGACTGGAGGTGTCGAGCCAGAAAATCCTCAATGTTAGGTGTTGGTGATTGTCGTTGAAGCTCGAGGGGGTATGAGGACGATTCAGAGTGTGTCGAATGTGCCGGAGTGTGTCAGGTGATTGCAACTCATTTTCGAAGTACCATTTTGAGTATTCGCGAGAAGGAATGAACCATGTGTCCGAGACAAATAACGGGGATCACCTCTCATGTCGGGCGTTCCATAGCAAGGTATACAAAGCATATTGGTTCGCCCAATTTATGTGGTCCCTCCCCTTTTTGTCAATCCCTTGTATTTCACCCAATATATATGGAGGGTTTGGGATAGGTTGCTTGTAACTAAGTTGTCTTAATACCCGATCCACGGCATGCCACTTGACCATATAAAAATTAATTAATGGCACGTTTGTTACGAATAGAGTTTGTTGATCGTGTACTCATGATGGTATGAGTGGCATAAATTTCGGTCTGAATATGGTATCTATAAAAACTACACATTATAGATCAAACGTTTAGGGGTGATAGTACTTTTTTTTGCAAAAAATGTATTTGTTGGAAAAGTTTAGAAGCGTATTTTACCTCATCCCTAGAGTGAGTCTATCACTTGGCGGTATACGGGCACGATGTATGACTGTCCCATTCCCAGTACCGTCGCCCATCTGAAATACACGTGAATATTTTCGATTGTTATTCTTTTCATGCAAAAGTACTATACTATAAAATTAAGAATCAAAAGATATAGTCGAATGTTAAATCACCTATTTATGAGTGGCCAGGACAACGGTTGGTGGATCATACCTGCCAAAAATAGCATCCGATATAAAGCCCACGACTATAGTAGCATGCAGCAATCACCCACAGTCTTTGTAGATGGCTTTGTCACTTAACAAAGCTCGCGGTATAAGCACACCAATACTGTAGAGCCCCAACTATAGTTACCGACTTGGGCCAGGTCTTCTAGTAAGGGAAGGTACATGATGTGGACTTTATTTTAATTTACATCCAGCATCAATATACCCCCTTATGAGTTGCAGAATGAACGCTCTAGCAGCGTAGATAATGTCTATCTATGTTGGATTGGTTAGGAGATGCTCAAAGTTAGCTTTTAACCAAGTGAACTTCAGCTTGGTTAGTTTTCCTCCCTCATCATCATGATGCACTCTTCCTAATAATCGGCTACAAGTACCCCACAGATTGAGCATTTTTCTAGGCCCGGTTATTGCTTCTCCATTGATAGACAACCCAACTGAACTGTTATGTCTTCTAGTGTGATTGTTGCCTCCCTGCACGAGACGTGGAACGTGTGTGTCTTAAAGCACCATCGTTCAAACAGGGCTGATATTAAATCGGTCCATAAGTCATCAATTTGAATATTCGCGGCTACCCTAAACCCCGTGACATCCAAATACGACAGAACCCTCTATTCGAAAAATATCCCAGATCATGAAGTCGAGATCTGACAACCAGGTATTGTTCCTGCAAAAATAGTAAAAATAATAAGTTTTAATTATCGTTTAAAAAAGAATATATTATCAATTAGTAAATATTTCTATAAAGGTTAATTAGTGAGTATTTGACCATATTGCGAACAAATTTAGCAATGTGGTTGTCATGCTTTAGAAGAGAATTATCATCCATTTCGATATTTGCGAAAAAATCGAAGAAATTATTAGGAATGATATAAATAATTAGGAAATTACTAGAAAACCTTTAAATTTGAAACAAGTCTGGAGAAATTTACAATTTTTAGTATTATAGGAAAATGAGGGGAATAAATCTGGTGAGTAGCAGTGGTCAACGTAGTCGGCGATGGAACTTGCAGTAGTTGGTGGTGGAATTTGCGGTGGTGAGACAACTGATGGCTCAAATCATCTATTTATAGTTGGGGACCATTGGGGTTTGAGGGAAAAATTAGGAAGAAAAAAGGAAAAGAATTAACTGAAAAGCCTTATGACCCATACGAGTCACATCCGAAGGCCTAAAGTCGGCCACCAGTGGACTGAGTAATGCTAACACATAGGCCTGGCTTGAAGCCGGCCATTGCTTGGCCATGGCCTGACAAAATAAACCTGGGCCTAGGCCTGACACAAGGAGTGAGGAGCGGGATTGAAGCCGACCATTACTTCGCCTAGGCCTGACATGCTGACATCGGCTTGTCATTCACGGGCTATCAGTGTTTTAAAATTTTTTCTCTTTTTTTCTTTTTTTTCTTCAATTCACTAGCCTATTTTATTTTTTTCTTTTTTCTTTTTTCCCTTTTTTTCATCCATTTTTATTTTTTATTACTTTATTTATTTATTTTAACTTTTATACTTTTATTTAATTTAATTTACACTTTATTTATTTTACTCTATTTCATTTTGTAATAAATGAATAAATGAATTATTTATTTTTATTTATTTTTTAATAATAAATATTTTCTTTTTCTTTTTCTCATCATTCATTTTATTTTTTAGTAAGTTTTTATTCTTTACACTAAAAATATTGGCTCATAAAAACACTTACAATATAAAAAATAATTAATACTTTGTATTTATACTTTAATTACAAGTTTTAACAATAATCACGAAATAATAAAAAATCACTCGTCCTATTCGTCGTCTTCCAATCTAGCATTACGAGAAGATTGACTATGAATATAAACACAATATGGGAAAGTTGATCGATTATGGCCGAATGTTCGGTAGACCGTGCATTGTTTGGGTTCTCCCGTTTCCCTGATATCCATGTCATTTCGAATCCTCGTCAACTATGGTCGATGTTTAGAATGTCTACGAAGACTGCAGTCCAACAACATTTTGAAAGCAAACGGCGAAACTTCCCAGTTCAAGACATTTGATATTACGAGAAAATCGTTCCCCCACATACGCACAATGTATTGCAGCATGTAGACCTCGTCTATGAATTGTTCAACATCTAGTTTTGCATGGGCACATGCTGCGTGAACATGTGTACACGAATATCGAAGAGTCTGGAACCGTCCGCACTTATAATGCCTATTTTGTAGATCAATAGCGTACAACCTGGGTGGAAGACCCAAGAGATGACCTACGTACTCTTGAACCCGAAATGTCTCCAAGTTGTGCGAATACAGTTCTGTGTTCATCCTCCCTACCTTATTCGCGTTTAGTTTCAATCCGTTTCAGATGCCCTCAACATACACGTGCCTGTCCTCTATTTTCTTTACTTGTCTCTTCCATATCCTTGGCATCAACGTCGACAGACTATAGAATGTTGCTGAGAAAACAACCAAAATTGGAAGATAACGTGTACGCCTCAAGATCACATTAACCGCCTCTATGAGGTTGGTCGTCACGTGACTATACCAAAACCCATCATCGAAACTTTGACTTCAGTTCCAATTCTCTATTTTACCCAACTACTGCCAGAGACGACGATTTTTGGGTAACGAATTCATTTAAGCTTCAAGCCTCGCAAACCTTTGCATGAATCGTCGCGATTCTTAGAATAAATTTATACAAAGGAAATTTAGAAATACAAACTTATAAATCTTGAAAAAATACAAATCAATTTTGGAATAGTGTTTTTTTACTCATTTTTAGGAGTTCTCTACGACATTCTTTATTCTTACACTCTCTTTGGAAGTTTGACGTAATGTGTCAAATGCAATAAAACAGACCTCCACGGAACTCCCGAAGGCTTTACCACAGCAACTAATCCCTTCGATCTATTCGATAGGAGGCAAACGTTGTCTTGCCTTCGAATAAATAATTTAAAACAATTACACATCTATAAATTTATACAAAGGAAATTTAGAAATACAAACTTATAAATCTTGAAAAAATACAAAACAATTTTGGAATAGTATTTTTTACTCATTTTCAGGAGTTCTTTACGACATTCTTTATTCTTATACTCTCTTTGGAAGTTTGACGCGATGTGTCGAATGCAATAAATGAATCTCCATGGAACCCACGAACGCTTTACCGCAGCAACTAATCCCTTCGATTTATTCAATAGGAGGTAAACGTTGTCTTGCCTGACATCATGCCTCCGAAGATTTGACAAGAAATTCCCAAGACTCGAAGTTCTCACTTTCCATGATGGCAAAAGTGATAGGAAGTACATTCCGGTTGCCATTTTGTACAACTGCAATCAGGAGTATTTGCATGTATCACTCGTACAGCAATGTTCCGTCCACCTGTACCATCGGCTTGCAGTGCGGAAGACCTTTACACACAACTCGAACGTCTAAAACAATTAGTGGAAAACCCGTTTGCAAGGTTCTATCTCGCTGTCTGAGCCTTTATACAACAGTGTTTGCAAATCAGTCACCGTTCCTGGCACATATTACTGCATCGCAATTATCCACCCTTGAAGTTCGTTGTATGACGCATCCCAATCACCATACAACTGCTTCATTGCCATTTGTTTCGCCCACTATGCCTTACTGTAGGAAATCTTGTATTTGAACTAAGCTTGCATGTCTACAATAAGAGTCGATACAGGGATGGTGGGATTGTCCTTCATGAATGGGACGATGCAATTGCATATTGTTTTTACATCCAATTTTTGATGGTCTTGCGACATATGAGCAACTGTGCATGTATGAGGGCTTTCTATTTTCATGACTGTCCACATCTGGGTTTGCTACACTAATGCAGCTCGAACACGCCAGTTACAGCCACTTGAGGCTTTACAATATTCTCCGACATATGAAAATTGTGTTAACTTTGTGACTTTATAGTCGGTAGACAACTTTAAGATGTACTGCTTTATTGCATGTAAGCAATCTTTCTTGTTATCGAATTGTTGTCATACGAACAACTCTTCAGCTTCCTATTCTTTATCTAGTAAGTAAGCCAACAGTATATCTGAATATTCAGAGAACTCGCGCGCAAGCGCCGCATCAAGATCTACATCAGTCATGAAAGCCCCTGGATTATTACAGATAACTATATCGGATCTCGTGTTCCCGGCCAAATAGAGATGTACATCTTCACCCTCCACCGGGCCTTCATCGTCTATGTCTTCAAGGATGTCATCGAAATCGAGATTACTCGAATATTCAATATCATGGTCGGACTACTCTTCATGGTCGAACTGTTCTTTATTGTTGGACCCTTCCTCACCATCTTCTATGGTGGCCAACACCTCTAGATGAATCTCTAGACGAGGACACGGTATTGGAACATTATACCAACATCCACCGTAGTTTGGATTTTCGGGAGTTTGTAGTGACCGTCCACAACCCGACTGATCTTCCCATTAGACATTAAAATCAAAATCAATTTCAAAATGTTGACTTACTGGAATTAAAAAAAAATTGGGTATAGGGGTGCCAACTTTCTAGTTCCACTAACCAAAATTTTTTTTTTGTATCTGATAAAGTGGGTGTCAGCCATCTATGTGCTAGCACCCAAAAATATTATATTTTTTTGTAATAATATGGTGTTGGCAATCAAAGTCCCCCAACCCAAACTTTTTTATTTTCTGGTAAAGTGGGTGTTGGCCATCTATGTGCCAGTACCCAAAAAAAAATTTTAGTCCCGAAAAAGGTGGTGCTGGCCATCAAAGTTCCCCAACCCAAATTTTTATTTTCAAATACTGGTGTAAAGTATACCATTATGATACTGTTGGAAAAAAATTCGAAGGGTGCTGGTCATTTAGGTCCCCCAACCCCAAAAAATATTTTTTTAACACCTGACACAATTATCAAGTGATGATTGAGACAAAATACAAGGTAGTGGATTATTTATGTATATATTTATTTATTTTAAGTCATTTAGATAAAATACTCTATGTTTGTGTACTTTGTCTCTATATGCATTTTAAATATATAGTAATGATTATAATTTGTTAAGTTCCTTCGCGATTCAATATTTATCTTTTTCTTTTAGAAATATGATAAAAAAATCATAAGTAAAGGATTTACTTATATATAATTCTTTTCTAAGATGGAATGTAAAAAATTAAAGGAAAAATTTTATTTGAAATCAATTAAGTAAAAGGAAAAAGTTAGACTATAATCCAACATATATCTCACTTAAATCCCAAAATAACACAAATGGGAAATGCTAAGTCATTTGGATATGAGCATGTATTTGATATGGTTAGTCTTTTTATGCTCTTTAATGTATTTGGAGGATCCTTGGATGTAAGTCAAATTTAGGTGTGACTATAGAATATGAATATGCTAAACTTTTCAAAACTTTCATGTATTTAGAGAATTATTAAGTGTGATTGTCGAACATGAATATTTGCATACATCAACAGAGAATACATATGAAACCTAATAAGTTAGATCTAATTCATTATACAAGCTTAAGTTGGTGCTCTCGAGATCTAACTTTTATGCTTCCCTGCTAACTAGGATATTTTTAATCTTAACAATTTAAATCTATTGTCAGACAGGTTGATGAAGCACAGACTATATATTTTCTTAAAGAAATCCGTTGACTCATATCAAACCTTTTCCGAAGAACAAAATTAATGAATCCAATAAACCCTTACTTCTTACCCAAAATCCAAAAAATAATTTGTGATGGTATAATCTGTCCTATCACCGACAGATAGCAAAATAAGATTCCAAATGTCTCCAACAAATTGAATAATGCATTAAGCAATAGATTTGTCAATCATAACACAGAAAATGAAACCACATCTTTCAAAAGTTGGGCTTCATGATAGAAAGTAGTAGGCCATGCTTCCATCAAATTTGGACATTTTATTGACCCTTCACCTAAAAATGTCTTTCCATTGATATATAAAATTAAAATTGAAGGGTAAATTATAATTTTGGTCCTTATATTATATTTAATCTAAAATTGGAATATTTGTACTATCTATCATTATTAATTTTATCTTTCAATCTAAGTTATTAATACTGGTAAAATACAATTTTTTGAAGGTAAAGATTGGATTATTTGGGATTCAACCTTAACGCCCATACTTACAACCTAATATTCTTGACATTAAATAAAAGAAACTTTAAAATTTTAAAAATAAATATTTAATTTAAATTTTCATTTTATATTTTATATTGAAATGTTTGTACTATCTATTATTATTAATTTTATCTTTCAATCTAAACTATTAATATACTTTCTTCAAAGAAACAATGTTAACATATTTTATTAGTTAAATAAAGTGAGATTTTTCAAACTCAAAATTCTATTATTTTCTACCAATTTTTCATTAAAAAATCACATTTAATTTTTTATTTGGATTTATGATTATTTATGCCAATAGCAATGCTTAAACCCATGTTGGCATCTACAAAATCAGGGTCCAAATCATGTGATTGCCATCTTCTTTCTCAATTTGTATTTTGTACTAGGGGTGAGCAAAACTCGATTCGACTCGAAAAAATCGAAAAAAATTTTCGAATTTCGAGTTAAACGAATCGAGTTATTCGAGTTAATCGAGTTATTCGAATCAACTCGAATTTTTTTTTCGAATTTTGAGTTCGAATCGAGTTGAGTTTTCGAATTCGAATAATTCGAATATCAAACTATAATATTTTACATTTTTACCCCAAACTCCCAAACCTTTTTACTTTTCCCTCAAAACTTTTACTCCTTCCCACTTTCCCCCCAAAACTTTTACTCCCCTCCCCTCTGAACCCCCCAATCTACAAAATCCATTTCCCACCAAAATTTTACTCTCCCATTTATTTTTTCTCAAAATTTTACTCCCAAAAACTCTCAAAACCTTTTATTTTCCCCCAAAATTTTTACTCCCTCCCACTTTTCCCCTAAAACTTTTATTCCCTTCCCATCCCACCTCTCATCTATCCCAAACCTTCCCCCCTCCATTTTTTTTTTAATATTTTCCCTCCAAAATTTTACTCCCCCTATTTACTTTTCCTCAAACTTTTATTCCCAAAACTTTTTATTTTTCCCCTAAACTTTTACTTCTCACCCTTTACTCTCAAATAAAAAATCAAAATTATCCAAAAAAAATCACTAAACATAAATAGTAATAATTTTATTTATATCTACTATTTATATTATTAAATTAAATTTCACATTTTATATTATTTATATTATTGAATTGTTTAGTCATATTGAATATTTATATTAAAATTGAATTATTAATTATGCCATAAAATATTCGTGTTAAAATTTTATATTGGTATCAATTTCACATTTTATTTTTAAAATAACTTTTATTAAAAAATTATATTTTTACATTTAATATATTTTTCAATTCTAAAATACATAGTGACAAGAATCTGAAGATAATTAAAACAACTAAGCAAGCAAAGAAGCTAACCAATATATAAAAAATTAATAAATAAATTATGAAGTGATGAAAGTTAATAAAAAATTTGATTAATGTAGACAAATTTTATTATGATGGGTGACAATGGTTACAAGGACCCAAAATTATTTTTTAAAATTTAACTCGAACAAATATATTCGATTCGATTTGATTCGAATTCCATCTCACTCGACTCGATTCGAGAAAACTTCAAATAAAGTTAGGATGATAAAATGAGATTCGAAAACTTGATTAACTCAAAAATTTTCGATTCGATTTGATTCGATTCGATCGAATGCTCACCCCTATTTTGTACAAAAAAAAGTTATAATTATTTGTAGTAAAAAAAACCAACGTTTTTTCATGCACTTCACCAATTTGTAGTTCAAAATTCGGTGAATGGTAACATATTTAGAATAGAGTACATGACAGCTGAATCAAATATTATCAAAAGAAATGAGACTATTACTAAATTGAGATATTGATTACATGAATTAGGTTCATATGGGTAATAACAATGATTTGTTGAGCACTATAAATTTATATCCTTTGTATGGTTAATAACAAACCATTAGGTACAAACCCTAAATAGACATATTCATTTGAGACATAATGTGATAAAACAATTGCAAAAAGATGGAGTCATATTTATTGATTATGTGAAGTTGAAAGTGAATTTGATCGACACTCTTACTGTGCCTTTAGGGGGAAATTTAATAAAATTAATAAATAAAACATCAAGGGTAAAAAGACTATTTCCAAATTGAAATATCAATGGTGATGATAACCCGACCTATAAGATTGATGGTCTCATGAACTAGATTCATATGAGTAATAACAAATCATTAGTTGAATTGATGAGCACTATAAAATCATGTCCTTCCTGTGACACCTCACATCCGATCCGATCCTCGAGTTTTGAGTATGTGACACCACATTCGTTGCCAAAGCAACTCAAATTAGTTTCCATTCAATTTCTCATAAGAATACCATTCAATAACCAACTCATTTAACAACCATCACAATATTTATAATCATTTTAGATAATTTAAAACACATTAGAAACATTTTTAAACGAGTTCTATGTGTTTGGGGATGCTCGGGACCAAGTTCAAGTCCTCGAGGGTCAAAACAAGTCAAAACAGGGGAGAGTCCCCTATCTGACATAGTTGTATCGGTATAAGTAAGCATTTGTGTCAATACTTGTAGGTGGCACTGTTCATTTTTGGCTACTGACTTATTTGTTCAGATGCAACTGACCACTTATACCGAAACTAAGTTGTCAATATTGGAAAAGACCAGTTAAGAAAATGATTTACAAATATGGTGAAAGTTTGCAAATTTTTAAAATCGAGTCGTTTATTATATTTATAGCAAAAAAATTACCAAAAAGTAGTTGTGCTTTGAATGAAATGAATTCAAGTTTATCCTGACTTTCAACTGAACAACCTTCTCCACTATCCTCGTACCTTGAATTGCGTCAAATGTGGGCTCAAGCAACATGAACCAAGCACAAAACAAGAAACAATATTGTTACTTTCAGTAGGAACGAAATTCTCTCAATAGAAACCGGTAAAGATTGTAATTCCCAGAAAATATTTTATTCTAAGTAAGGTCTAGTTTGATAAACCATTAAAAAAATTAAATCTATTAAAAATTAAACGATAGAGTCTACTCAACAAATTTTCATTTCCAGCAATCTTCTCTCGGCGGATTTAAATCTTGATCTATAATATAATTTAATTCAAATTTTATCAACCATTATAATTCATCAACTTATGAAACATATAAGTCAGTTCAATTCTATCACTTTAGGTTCCCTTAAACCTAACACATTAAACAGTTGAACCCTTTATAACAAAGTTTATGGAAATCTTAAGCTAGTTTCGAAATGTCTACAGTTTAGTCCTGATATTCGAAACTAACAAATTCCATTTTACCAAGTGATCATTTTTCATAACCTCTCTTCTAATCTAATCATTTAACACTAAAATTTCAAGCATTCAACAATGACAATCTCATGAAATTTTTAACAGTTTTAGAAACAAACACCACTTTTAGCTAGATTGAAGCACAACAATCTCAAAAACACAAAATTCATGCAAAACAAGCTCGAATTAGCTTACCATGAAAGAGCACAAAACTTGACCGAGCTTTCCTAGCTTAACAAAGAAGAAAAACAATAATGTAGAGGATGAAAGAAAAAAAAAAGATTTCTTCCCTCTATCCATTATGTTACAATATAAATATCTAATCTGATTAGTAATTAAAAATTAACACTATTATAGGTAATGCCAACACCTGTCCGACCACTATCTATAAAAATGGCTAAATTATCATTTTAGTCTTTAATCAATTATATTAAATATTAATATCTACAAACTTGATCATCGAAGAACAGGTTTCAAAACCATTATTTTTGGTACCACCGAAAACAGGTTGTTACAAATCCTCTATTTATTAATTTACTAAAATTTGGCTTTGAAACCATATTTTTCGACTCCGGCTAAAATTGAGTCATTACACTTCCTATGGTGTAAATAGTGCCAGAACGACAAAGAAAGTAAGGATGAGTAAAACTCTGAATCAAATCCCTATCTTTTATAGGTGGTGTATTAATTTGTAGTGTACACTTGATGGATTGACCTATTTGAGTGTGAGTGGAATTGCTTTTATGAGAATTGTGGCAAAATCTCTATAACACTCTTGAAAATTTAAGCATGTGTATGGCCTATTAGCGCAGAATCTATGCTGAAAAACAAAATTATAGGTATGATGTGATTGAAGAGAATTTTAGTTTACATGATTAATTCTTGGTTCATAAAAACTTAATGTTTCAGCAATTTTTCTGTAAATTATATCTTATTTTTCTAATTCTAGTTCTAGTTCATAGTTTAAAAGACACTAAAATCAATGCATTTTATGAAAGAAGAAAACACTTAACTAAAGGTTGTCCATTATTGTTTTGAATTATGTGGGGGATTGTTGAAAATAGAGGATAATTTCAAAATAACTTATCCCAAGTTAAGTAAGTCTCTTTAACCTTTTTTTATAAGCCATAATGAGTTATTGGGCTTGTAAGAACTAGTAGAATGGAAGGGGTTGTTCATAAGAAAATTGAGCCCCAAAGCCTAGTGCAGTGCAAATCATCAAGTTCTCCCTATACGCAAGAATATGGAAAAGCTCAGTCTTTTTTATTTCATGGAGTAAATTTGGTTTTCACATTCCAATAGGCTTATCTTGAAAAGACCATTTTTTCTTAACAAAGTTTGAACTTTGCCTATGTACTATAGTCGAGACCTAAAAAAATAAAATACTACTCAAAAATATAAATTTAATAGACAATGGTGAGTAAGATCATGTCCACAAATATCGGTAATAACTTTATCTCTTCAAATGAAAAGAAGAAAAGTAAATAGAAAAAGGGGGTTTTAGAAAATCAAAATTAAAATTAAATCTAAAACTTAGCTAAGAAGGCAATAATAAAAATTGGGGAAAAAATCAATGAGATGAAGCTTAGCCAAAGGTAAAGTCTCCGTTTGATTCATGAGTTTGATCATTGATGTAAATATAATTTTCTATGTTCTTTAATAAATTAGTTATAGTTCCAAACTTCGTACCTAGCAACCAATCTCTCCTTATTGTTTCAATAACCAAGAGGATGCCTGTTGAAATTGTTGGACAAAACACGTTAGCGAACAAAATATTTAAATATAAATAAACACATATTTATATATAAAATAAAATATAAATAGAATAATTTATACTTAAATTGTCAAATACGTAAACCAATAAAAACCATAACAAAAGGTTGAAAAAAAATAAGAATAGAGATTTACTAAACGTTGAGGCTTGTTTAACATAGTTTCCTTAAGATAGATTCAACCACTCCTACAGTACTTGGAGAAACGTTGGTCGAATCCCAGGATAAAACAACACAATGATCAAAGCAGTAGCACCTCTACAGCGATCAATGAACAAACATTGTATTTTTCTATCACCGGAACATTGGAAAATATGGAAAGGAAAAGAAGAGTTTTGAAAGCAAAAGAAATTTAGTGTGAGAGAATATGAGTGTGAAAAAATTCTACAGAATTCATAGCATTTTGTAGGTATTTAGTATGGTGGAATTTTGGAAATATCCACAAAATCTGCCATTAAAAGAGGTAACAAATCAATTTGATTAAAAATAAAATCAAATTGATTGGAATCAAATAAATAAGATGAATGTCATTATATAAACAGGTTATGTCTGCTGAGGAAAAATAATTTTGTATTGGACTAAAATACCTGCAGGCTCATTTTGGGCCTGACCGGTCCGAATATTTTGCATCGCCCACGTTGAATAGGTGCGCCCCAACCCCGACAGGTTTGGACTTGCACCCCTCCTACGCGCGAGGCAAGATTCTAATCTTAGTCATTCAATCACCCTTCAAGAGGGTTCCCATATATATACACATCTCACACTTGGTTCTTTAACCAATGTGATATCTAAGCTCTTACTTTTCCTCAACAAATATTTCCAAGTAGCTTAATTTGAGCATCAATTTCTCATTCATCGCTCAACCATTTTGACCTAAATTATGGTTACAATACTTGCTTGGACTTTAAGCCTTGAAAAAGAACAAAAATAACCTTAACTCCAAAGTCAAAACGACAAGTAAGTCCTTTGTACGAAAGCCTTAGCGATGCCAGTTGGAGACCTCAAGCTAGGGTTCATGAGCTACCCACATTAGGGCTCTAAATCTAGTGCTAGGGCTCTAAATCTGACTCTAGGGCTTGGCCTTTTTAAGCTGCAATTCGCACGTCTTCCTTTGACACTTCACATTTTGCTCATTTTCGCTCATTCATGTCACTTTTATTGGTCCTTAAACTTGTATCCCATACTTGTATGCACCTAATTAAAATTATGAAACACCAAATTAGTTAATAATTATTAAATCACATAAAATTAAAACATAAACAAATAAAAATGATAGTGTATGCAAACGTTACACTAAACATGAAAATGAGTATAAAACATGATATTTTACTTGAAAAGCAATGAAAAGAAAATAATAAGTAGTAGAGAAAGAATTGTATAAAATTATGATTCCAAGTCATCTCTATCCCTTTCCAATAAAAGAATGATATATCAGATTTTTCCTCCTGATTTTTAGCATTTGGAATTAGATTTGAATTTTTTTAAGGAGGAAAAATTTGATTTGTCATTCTCCTATTTGAAAGGGATAGGGATTGTAACGCCCCTAACCCGTATATGAATTTCATATATGAGATGTAATTGATTTAAGTATAGTATTGGTTTGGTATATATATAAACATATGTGTGTGTTTGAAGCCATAATTTGGCATGTTGTTTTGACCCAAGGCTTGTTAGGTGTATGTGAATTTAATACTGATGTTTAGGTTGTTATAAACTAGGCTAAATTGAGTGATTTTGGTATGTTTTAAACTTTGTTTTGAATGATGCATTATTGATAGGTTTTGATGATATAAATGTGGTACCAATGAGGGTACATTGGTTAGACATCTAAGATTATTTTTTTTGGCATGTTTGGAGTATGTCTGATCGTATTTTGAATAGGATCGTATTTCAGAGAGGTTAATCGATTGGTTTTTGAGTTGCTTAATGCCCAAGCAAGTAGCAAATGGTAAACTTGCTGTTTAAGTTACATTTTAGGTCCACACGACTAGACACACTGGCATGTAACTTGGCTGTGTGAGACATACGGCTGGGTAACACGGTCGTGTGTCGTCTGATGAGTGCTTAGGGAGTAAGTCAGCTAGCATACGGCCCTACACACAGGCGTGTGGCTTGGTTGTATGAACCAAGTCAGAGAGTTACATGGGCACGGACACTGGCTGAGACACGACCATGTGTCCCTATTTTGAGAGTTACACGGCTTGAGACACGGGTGTGTGACCCATGTAGTTAATTTTTTTGAATTTTTCCTAAATGTTTCAAATGTTCCCAATTTAGTCCTTAAACACTTATAAAGTGATTTTAAGGCCTCGAGGGCTCGAATAAGGGACGATATGTTTGTATAATATTGGATTATGCTATGTTCATTGAAATGTTTTGAAATGAATGTTTTAAGTCATATTTATTCGGTAATGCTCAGTAAACCTATTTCGGCGACGGATACAGGTTAGGGGTGTTATAATCCTATCCCTTTCAAATAGAAGAATGACAAATCAAAATTTTCCT
This sequence comes from Gossypium hirsutum, assembly GCF_007990345.1. Classification (NCBI taxonomy): domain Eukaryota; kingdom Viridiplantae; phylum Streptophyta; class Magnoliopsida; order Malvales; family Malvaceae; genus Gossypium; species Gossypium hirsutum. The sequence goes on from NC_053440.1 coordinate 49,144,584, forward strand.
CCTCAAAAAATTTCAAATCCAATTACAAATGCTAAAAATCAGGAGGAAAAATCTGATATATCATTCTCATATTGGAAAAGGGATAGGTATGACATGGAATCATAATTTCATACAATTCTTTCTCTACTACTTATTATTTTTCTTTTCATTACTTTTCAAGTAAAATATCATGTTTTATACTCATTTGCATGTTTAGTGTAACGTTTGCATACATTATCATTTTTATTTGTTTATGTTTTAATTTTATGTGATTTAATAATTATTAATTAATTTTGTGTTTCATAATTTTAATTAGGTACAGAAAAGTATGGGATACAAGTTTAAGGACCAATAAAAGTGACATGAATGAGCTAAAATGAGCAAAATGTGAAGTGTCAAAGGAAGACGTGTGGATTGCAACTTAAAAAGGCCAAGCCCTAGAGCCAGATTTGGAGCCCTAGCACTAGATTTGGAGCCCCAGCATGGGTAGCTTGTGAACCCTAACTTGAGATCTCCAACTGGCATCGCTAACGCTTCCGTACAAAGGACTTACTTGTCATTTTAACTTTGGAGCCAAGGTTATTTTTGTTCTTTTTCAAGGTTTAAAGTCCAAGCAAGTATTGTATCCGTCGCTGAAATAGGGTTAAGGAGCATTACCGAATAAACATAACCTAAATCATTCATTTCAAAACATTTCAATGAACATAGCATAATCCAATATTATACAAACATATCATCCCTTATTCGAGCCCTTGAGGCCTTAAAATCACTTTATAAGTGTTTCAGGACTAAATCGGGAACATTTGAAACATTTAGGAAAAAGTTAAAAAAATTCAACTGCATGGGTCACACGCCCGTGTCTCAAGCGGTGTAACTCTCGAAATAGGGACACATGGCCGTGTCCCAGCCCGTGTCCATGCCCGTGCCCGTGTAACTCTCTAACTTGGGTCATACGGCCAAGCCACACGCCCGTATGTCAGGCCGTGTGCTAGCTGACTTGCTCCCTAAGCACTCATCAGACGACACACGGCCAAGTTACACGCCCGTGTGTCTGGTCGGGTGGACCTAAAATGTACCTTAAATAACAAGTTTACCATTTGCTACTTGCTTGGGCATTAAGCAACTCAAAAACCAATCGATTAACCTATCCGAAATACGATCAAACATGCTCCAAACATGCCAAAAAATAATCTTAGATGTCTAACCAATGTACCCTCATTAGTACCACATTTATATCATCAAAACCTATCAATAATGCATCATTCAAAACAAAGTTTAAAACATACCAAAATCACTCAATTTAGCCTAGTTTATAACCACCTAAACATCAATATTAAATTCACATACACCTAACAAACCTTGGTTCAAAACAACATGTTAAATTATGGCTTCAAACACAAACATATGTTTATATATATATACCAAACCAACACTATACTTAAACTCAATTACATCTCATATACCAAATTCACTAACAACCGAACATATCCTAGGAACATGCCATTACAAAAGGTAAACATCACCACATTTGAGATCATGATCGTTATTGAATGCTGAGTCCGCGATCAAAAGAGAAGTACCTAACCTGCGCACGAAAAACAAAATCGAACACTGAGTAAAACTCAGTGATATTTCTATAATCCGAACATTTAAAGACATAAAGATACATGAATGCTCAAATTGAATTGTATAATCACATTACTATCTAAACAAGCAATTGTAATTTATCACCATCTCAATTTCATGCATAATACCATATTATTTCATGATTTTCTCAACCTTACAAATATTCTTCCATTAGTTAGTTTAACATATAACTCAATTAATATCATTTGCTATAAAAATAGATTTTCATATATCATTCAACAATTCATTTTAACAATGGCATAAACCAACTATATTCAATCCATGAGTACATTACTCATATATCTCATTGATGATCACAACATTTTCACCTTTCATATATCAATCCACTTTCCCATTTTCGATTCACATATTTTGTCATTTCAATATCAATTACAAATATTTAATATTTAATTACCCCTATTAACACGACTCGGACTTGGACGGATACACGGATCCAACCAACATACCAGTTTGGCACCCAATGCCTCATCGGATAAATTCGAAGTAATAACTGTGACCAATGCTATATAAATTGACACTCAGTGTGTCATTGGTTAAACCGAAGCAAATTGGTACCCAGTGCCTCATCGACTCAAAGTCAAAGAAATCCCTAAACTTTTCCTGTCCTATGGCATGCCATCTATATTCGACTTAGCCCGAAATAGTTAATAGGGTTCCATTTCACTTTCAAATATATCCAATGTCAAATTTTCATATAAGCACATTATCACATACATTCAATTCAATCTTTATAAATTCAATAAATTCATAACATACTAATTCAATCTATTTCAGTTGACTATGAATTCAATTCGATTATAAAGCACAAAAGTTCTTACCTCCAGTGCTTACCATATGCAATAAATCAAAATGCAATAATTTACGACTTATTTCGGATTATAGAAATACAAACCGTGGATTCCGAGCTATTCGACGTCGATTTTATCCTTCCCCTTTTTAGTCGAGGATTTCGATACGACATTAGCTACGAAATTAAAAAAATTAAAATATATCAATACAACACAATTCAATTTCACATTGAATATTTCAATTTTTACTCAATATTTTTTTAAATTCCAATTTAGTCCTTAAACCGAGACTAATTTGTATTCTTCACATTTAATCCTATATTTTTATACTAATTTCACTTTAAGCTAAGTTTAGCTCCCTATTTTCAGTTAAACCCCTAAATTTCAAATTTTTCACAATTTAGTTCCTATACTTAAAATCAAGAATTAACTTCACTATTTAGTCCTTTTTCACTTTATACATTGAAATCTATGAATTTAATCCCTAGCATTTGAAATATTCAACAATATTAATATCCAAAATTTTAAGCAATACTAAAAATTACAACACGGGTCGGCTAGCCCTAAGTATCGGGATTCCAAAAACATAAAAATTATAAAAAAATGGACTAAATTGACTAACCGATTGTAGTTTGAATATCAAATACCCGTGCGTTCTTTCTTCTTTCTTTCCTTCTTTTCTTTTCTTTAATTCTGCATGTCTTTCTCTTAACCTTTTTCCATTTACTTTCTTTTTATCTCTTTTATTATTTCTTTTACTTTGTTTTTATCATATATTATATATTATATAATATATGTTTACATACTTTTAAATTTATCAACTATTATAATATATATATATAATAAATTTACATAAAGTTATATATGTATAACTCATTAATGCCGTCCACTAGATGAAGTAAATGTATATTTACTACATCAGTCCCTCAATAAATTTTAATCTTATAATTCCACTTCTAATACTTATGTAATTGGATCCCTACGCTTAAACAACTTATAATTCATGCAAATTCATTTAACCAAAATTTAATTAACTATACAAATAATTTCATAATAAAAATACTTATAAGTCCGATTTACGGGAACGGAGTCCCGAACTTCATTTTCTGACACCCTAACTATCGGGTCATTACATGGAATAACATTTTCATACAATCCCTTCTCGTAAGTAGTAATCAACTTAGTTGTCGCTTAACAAACTTTGACTATCCGTTACTCTTTAATTTTCTCCACGTCCAAATGCCCATTATTTCCTCAATCTGCATGCAGCAATGATGATTATAAATACCATGCACTGCTAGCTTTTCAAAAGACAAAAATCCTACAAGCTTTGCTTTCAACTAAATATTGCTTTTGCTTTTGCTTTTGTGGTTCTCATTCTTGTTCGTTTTCGAAACACATAAAAAATATATTGTGGACAAATTATCCTACACCCCTCAAACATTATTTGAGGTTCTTGCTATCTTGGTCCATTGTTTTTACATTAATTGATTACTCTGTCTTTGTGGTCCGACTCCTACATTGGCATATGGTGTCAATTTCTTATCATATCCTGGGATAAAAAGGGACCACTGAAATGTCAAATTCAAGTTTCAAAATCAGGGTTGGTTCTGATTTTTTAATATTCCAATCAACATATGCCAAGATCACTGAATTTCCTTAAAACATAAAAATATAAAGGTTAATATATGCTGTTAGTCCTTGTACATTGACAAAATCGAGATTTAGTCCATGTACTTAAAATGTTAATAATTAAGTCATCTTACTTTTCTGATTTTAAAATCTCATTTTGATCATTAACATTGTTAAAATTTTCCGTCAAAATTTATCAACTTGACACGTTGATATTTGATTGATAGGAAATAAACATGTTAAGTTGATAAATATTGACGAAAACTACAAACGGCGATGATGTTTGGACTAGGATTTTTAAGTTGAAAAAAAAAAGATGATAGAATTTTTAACTTTTAAAATATAGGGACTAAATATCAAATTATGTAGAAGCACAAGGACTAATAACATATTTTAACCAAATATAATTTGAATATCCAATGCTATTTGAAATAAAAATCAAAGCAAATTTAGATATCAAATATTTAATAATTTTGTAAATATATTTTGAATAGTAAAGTTAATGTTTGATTCACAAAAGTATTAAAATCTGCAAAAATAAAAGGTTAAATTTTACTATTAGTCCATATATTTTGAGAAAGTTGTGGATTTAGTTCTTATACTTTAATTCGATCTTTTTTAATCATTGTACTTTTCAGAATTTAAAATTTTAGTCCTCGCCAAACAATAATTGTTAAATTCATTAAGTTCTGTTATTTCCAAAATATGATGTGGCAAACATATTATCATATGTGTAATGTCATTTGCCTCAAGGCTGAACTTTCAAAATTTGAAAAGTATAGGAACTTAGAATGACCCTATTGGAGAATATGAACTAAATCAACAACTGTATGCATAATACATAACTATTAATTGAATTTAATCAAACAAATTTAGCTGCTACTATTTGGGTTAGGACTAAAATTTCAAAAACCGGCAAGTACAGGGACTAAAATTGACCAGCTCTAAAAGTACAAGGACTAAAATTGATCAAATCAAAGTATAGAGACTAAATCCAAAACTTTCACAAAGTACAAGAATTAATATCATAATTTAACCAAAATGAGTCTAGTAATATCTAAAATGCAATATTTAACGGGCATAATGATAAATTTAGCTCCTAACATTTACCGATTTTGTCATTTTGGCTCCGTTTTTTTTAAATCACTTACACTCTCAACCTTTAAATTTTAGTTAAATTATTTTCTTTTAGATGAAAATGTTATACTTTACAAAAGTTCAGAAAGAAATAATGAAAATATTTTTTAAAAAAAATTAAAAAAAATTAGAAAATATATCCATGTTAATAGTGAAGAACATGTAGATTATCACACAAGCTGCCACGTCAATGTCATTAAAATTTTAACAGTTCATTAAGTTTTTCCGTCCAAAAAAACAATTTAATTAAAATTTAAAAATTGAAGACCACAATAATTAAAAAATAATTAAAAATAAAGTATGAAAATAAATAAAATCGACAAGAAAAGAACGGAAGAAATAATTAAAAGCATAAACCAATCCATTCTAATTTTGTTTTGAAGGTGGGAACTTTTCAAGGCCGTTGTTTCCTGGAAAAACCTTGAAAGGTAAGTCGTCGGTGGTGAGCATATTCTCAATTTTTTTTTTGTTTGGATCTTAATCATTATCTTAACTTTAAAATATTTTAATTGGGTATTCAAAATCTCAATTTCATATTAATAAGGTTGAGTGATTAGTTTTAATGTTAAATGTCGGCTTAAATATAGTGTAGAACATATTTAAAATATGTCTATCAAATTATAAAAATGTGCGTAACTATTGCATAAATAAGTTGGGTATGAGGGTGTTTAGGAAAAAAAACAACCCTTCTAAATTTAATTGATAATGTTTATTTTTTATATCCAAGTTGTTCATGTGGTAAGTACACACATGTTTACAATCTTATTAACGTGTTTTAAGTATGCTTTATATTAGATTCAATCTGACATTTAATGTCTAAATCAATGGCTAAGATAATGGAAGGACCTAATGATTCAAGTAGAATATCTTAAAGCTTAAGGCTAATTTAAATTTTGACCAATATGCAATTAACCCAAAAGTGTATATTTTAAATAGACTCCACGTCATGTTCAAATTAATATTTGACATCTAAGGGTCTGTTTGATTGCCAGTAAAATATTTTCCGTAAAATAATTTCTGGAAAATGTTTTACTTTTCTGTAAAATGATTTATTGGAAAATATTTTCTGGTGTTTGATTGAATCTGTGTAAAATATTTTCTGCTGCTTGGCAGATTTTTTGAAAATATTTTTCGGAAAAGTTGTTTTTACATATATTAATATATATTAATAAATTTTTATATTTTAAATTATTTTTACATATATTGCAATGATTTATTTATAATAATACTCAATTATTAAGCTACAATATTAATCGTTATAAATTGAAAAAAACTAATATCAAATAAATTATTTGTAATTGTGTTAAAAAAACAAGTATTGAATAATTAAAAAAACAAGTTACTGGAAAATCGATAAACAGAAGCAGTTTTCTACCGGAAATGAAGGAAGGAATGAAGGAGGCAATAGAGAGGAGAGCACGGAAAGTGTCTTACGGAAATTGAAAGGGTAAGACATTTTCTCTAAAATGTAACCCATTTTCCCTTGTTTTGGAGTTCATTTTCCAAATGGAAAATGTTTTCCTCCAATCAAACGCTGGAAAAGTTGGAAATGATTTTCCGGAAAATCAATTCCGTCAATCAAACAGACCCTAAATTAATTGCTAAACTGACAAAAGGGCACGATGATTCAATTAAAATATTTTAAAGTTTAGAATCCAATTTAAAATCCGACTAATAGTTTGGAGACTTTTAGTGCAATTAACCCAAAGAAAACACATGCCCATGATTCCAAAATCCAAACCAGCTTGTCCTTTTTATTTATTTTTTAAATTGAAAACAAAAATTAGTTTCTATCTGCACGTGCCATCATCTACTCCATATCTACCTAAATATCTAAAATAACCTAAATAAATTCTATGATATCATAAAATTATGCAAGAATTTCTCAAATTCTAGTTAGAGAATTTTTTTAGCATAAATTTATTAAATTAGTGTCACGAATTAATCAAATATTAACTAAATTAAAAAATATTTTATATAAAAATAAAAAATATTAGTATGATGATATTTTTATGTTTTTATACTTTTATATAAAATTAAATTCTAATAAAAATAATTTAAATCCAAAATAAATCCACAAATGGTCAGATTTAAACATAAGATTAGGGGTGAGTATTCGATCGAGTCGAATCGAGTAAAAAAATTTCGAGCTAGTCGAGTTGACGAATCTTATTTTAGCAATCGAACTCAATTTGAATTTTTTTTCGAATAGAATCAAATCGAGTCAAAAAATTTCGAGTCGAGTTAACGAATCCTATTATTTATACTCAATGTTGTGTTTACATGGACCGATTATTTAACTAGTAGACGAAATACAAGATTATTTAACTACATAAACAAATATAATGGTTTTTCCTTTTAACTTAATGAGTAAACATTTATCAAAACAATGACTTTTAACTTTAGAAAAGGTAAACATTTATCAAAACAACGTAGTTTTGTCTTTTCTTATTCGGATTTTCAAATAACTCGAATTGTGTAATTCATATTCGAGCTAAACTGAAAAACTTAATTTTGTATTCGAGTTGATCCAAATAACTTGATTAACTCAAATAACTTGATCTATTTAATTCAAAATTTGAATATTTTATCGAGTTTTTCGAATTGAATCGGATTTTGTTCACCCCTACATAGGATACCAAGATAATATATATTATCTATTTCCCAAATTGGACTTATAGACAGCATAATAGTCCCCATGAATCAATTGCTCATTTTGATTCCCACCGATTAGCAACAATTTAGGTTATCTACTAATATAAGCTATTTTCTCGCATCATAATCCTACATATGACATATGATGTAACTTAATATTAGTTAAACCCTTAGGTAATAAACAAATATTTTCTTATTCATTTTGTTTTCCATGCAAAAACCATTGAAGACAATCGTATAAAGATATAATAAATTAATTATGAAATTTGAAAATAAATCTACAGATGGCATGAAATTTAATAGCAAAAATGATTACATTTATTTAGAGCTTCCTCTATTCCTCTAAACAATATAATCAAATTTTACTTTTCATTGAGATTAAGATTACTTTAACTATTAATGAGAGATTGCATGTTTAAAGAATGGCTGGTGTTCATAAAGTCCTCAATCCACAAATATATTGTCATTATCAAAGGGAATTCATGTTCAAAAATTGCTTTGAGCTAAACTTAACAAATTGATATTGAAGAAGAAAAGTACAAGAGATTTAAAAATAAACCCTAAAATTAAATAAATTCATCATGTTAAATTAAAAACTTATTTAAAATGAAATTAATTGAAGATTTAAAATACAAAAAAAAATCCATGCATTTAGCTCATGTCAATCATATATTGATTATTTTTGTTAACTCATTAAAAAAATGTTTTTAGTATATTGGAGTAATTTGTATAACATTTCAAAAAGAAGGTACCAAATTTGAACCAAAAAAAATAATGTACCAAATTAGAAAAAAGTGTCAAGTTTAGATACTAAATTAGATTAAAAAAACCTAGGTACCAAATTTGGAAAAAGTGTCACGTTCAAGTACCAAATGTTATATTAAGCCAATTCAAAAAAGATATAAGAAAATGTCAAATTATGATATAAGTTGTAGATTTAGTCCTTATACTTTAATTTGATCAATTTTAGTCCTTGTAGTTTTCAATTTGGTTAATGTTAGTCCTTGTACTTTTCAAAATTTGAAATTTTACTCCTGAACAAATGATAGCAGTTAAATTTGTTTGATTATATTATGCAATTAGTCATGTATTATGTGAAAATTTGTAGATTTAGTCCATGTTCTCCAATTGGATCATTCTCAGTCCCTATGCTTCTCAAATTTTGATATTTTAGTTTAATATAAACGACAATCATTAAATCCATTAATTAATTTTTTTTGTAAGTAATTTGTGGAAATAGCAAGTTGATATCGCATTACACATGCAATAATAAGTTTTCCACGTCAAATTTTGAAGATAGTAAAACTTAATGAATTTAATAATTGTCTGTTAACTAGTGAGATTAACAAGGAGGAAGAGACGGTGGTTGTAGTGGTGGTTCACCCGTAGTTGGAGCGAAGAGCCAATGGAAGAAGAGTTAGGTAAGGTTGCCTGAGGAGGTAGGTTAGATAAGGAAAATATGAGGAGGAAGGAGAAGTAGTTTTCTGTGTCTTAGTCCCCGTCTCAGGTGTTGTAGTGAGCTTATATATGGAGGACAAAGAAGTCCACACGTCTTGAGTCTTACTAACAATAGAGTTATACATTGTTCCTATGTAGTGGTGACAACTAGATAATCAATGATTTTGATCCCCACGGGGTGCTAAGCAAGGGCAATCTTATGAAGGTTCGCCAGTCTATTGTGGTGCAAGGTTTGCCAAGCTCGCCTGGTTATAGTTTCGCTCAATGTGGACACGTTAGCCTGTGATTTGTCCATTGATGACAAGTGGAGAAAGTATAACAATGTCATTTTTTGTCAAGACTTAAATTTAAAAATTGTAAAATTACAATGACTGAAAATGACCAAATTGTAAAGACTAAATTCACAACTTATACATAGTATAAGGATTAATTTCATAATTTAATCTAAGAAAACATGCCAATACTAAAATACACCAAAGCCAATAGAAAAAGAATACGTTTACCGACTGACCACCTTAAATAGGTGAAAACACCTAAATAAGCGTAGTTAAACACGCAAATTAGAGAGGGAAGTGAGGGGTAGGGACAGGGACAAGGGAGACCATCCCTTGCGGCGTCTCATTCGGCCGCCTCACGCTTGGCATTGTCCACCATTTCCACATTATCCCAACCCAATTCTAAAATCTACCAAACGTGTTTGCAAGCAAGCTTCTCTCTCTGACACGCAAATTCTTTTTATAATTAATTTATCATTAATGTTATTTTATAGTTCATTAATATCAATCAATTTAAACTTCGGTGGCATGTTATCTACAATGTTTAAATCTAAATTTTTTCTTTGAAAATATGTGTATTGGCAATGGCAAAGTCACAGGATTGGCAGGGCCTCGGTCTCCCCTAAAATAATTTTTTTTATTTAAGTTACTTTATAATTTATAAAATTTTAAATTAATAATAGTAAAATTATACTTTAATCTCTAAAAATAATAAAAATTAATTTAATTTTTTTAAAAATATAAAAATATAAACCATTAAAATGATGAAATTATATTTCACTATGGTAAAAATATGTAATTTAATTTTCATTTTAAAAAAATTTCTAACTTTAACCCTATATATTAATACTGCACCCAATATTTATTAGTTAGATAAACAAATTTTAACCACTACGGATTAAACCAATCTATCTATCTAACCACCTTTTCTGTCTTTTATTTATTTATTTAAAATCCTATATATGTCCCCAAACATACAGTACTGGTCCACCATTGAATAAATTATTCAGTCCTCATATGGCTAGTCCTCCTTTGTTATCATCTTACATGGAAGCCCCCATTGATCCTCAACAAGACGATCACCTCCTTCTTTCTCCTGATAGAAACTTCGCTTTGCATGGTGAGATCATGATGTTTGTTTTTCTCCTACTCTTTGCTGCCTTCCTTTCATTTCTGCTCTTCGTCTTCTACAAGAAACGCTGCGGCTGTAGTGATAATGCTAATCGGCAAGATTTTTATTCATCGGAGCCAGTGTCGCTGAATAAACTCTCCTATGTCCAGCCGAAGACCCAGTTTCCAAAGCAGTAGATGAATCAAGCTGTGTAGCCAATGCAATATATAGTATCTCTAGGCCTCTCTCAAAACTTGGGTGCTTCATTGCGGTAAGGTAAACTAGCTTAGAGGCATGGCCGTCGGGTTAGCAAGAGGCCATGGACTAGATATTCTTGTATGCAGTAGTGTAAGAAGTGCCAAATGAACGGCCACCACGAGATCTGATTGCATCCCTAGATTTTTCTTTTCGAAAATTTGGATATTATGGGTTTGTGAGTGGAGTAACTGTAGTTAGTATTTGAAGAATTGCAAATACATCTATTTTTGCGCTTCTGTTCATTGCCGTCTTCCTTCTAACAAAGTTTTATTGTTGTCATTTTCGCTCTTCAATGATGAAAAATAAAAGCTGCTACCATGGTTGTAAATTTCTGACCACACTAATCAGTGCAATTGGTTGATTAAAGATTTGTCAGTTCGATAGTCAAAATTAAAAATTCATTAAGTATTAATTAATTATTTTTATTATTCACAAATTTTAATAATTTTTTAATATTCGAAACAGGGCTAATCATATAAGTCAAGAAAAAAAAAGGTTATCGGTTAGATAGGTTTTTTTTTTTAATTTAGGAAAATATCCCGATTTTGCTGCACCGATGACAGGAAAGCATGCCTAGTTGAACATACTTTCCCTTTAATATAATTAGTTTCTTTGGCAAGATGATTAAAGGTTAGCATTTTTGTCTTTGAATTCCGAGTTCGATTCCTCTCCCACACACATTTGTATATTTTATTTCATGTTGTTTTAAGCTTTTTATTATTTTTAATTAATTTTTTTAATATATTAGTTCCCTTGGTTAAATGGTTAAATAATAATGATTTTATCCTTGAGTCTCAAGTTTAATTCCTCCTCTTCCAAACACATTTGTAATTTTTATTCCATATTGTTTCAAGCTTTTTTTATTTTTAATTAATAATTATATTATTTTCAAATTTTTTATTTTTATTTCAATTTTTTAATTAATATCTATTTTATTCATAAAATCAGATAATAAAAATATAATTATATAATAAAAATATAAATTTTACATATATCATTATGTTAAAAATATTTGAAATTAATAACTCATTTACATATAATATAAACATCGGCTAATTTTTTTGATATATTTTTCTTTATAATATTTATATGTCAAATATTTATTTCCTCCACGTATATTGTGGGTATGGTGATTTCTAATATTATAAAATAAAATTATTATTTCAAATATAATTATTATTTTTATATAAAAAATATTTCAAATATCATTTTTTTCATCTACACTGTGGGTATGATATTTCAAATATTTTTATATGTTAAATATTTTAATTAATTATGTCAAATATCATTATGTTTATATGTGAAATATTTTAAATACACATACAAAAATATACAATACTAAAATTTACTACACTCATAATATGGATTGAAAAATAAATATTACACATATAAAAATTATATTTACTAAAAATAATTATGTTTGTTATAATTATTTGATTTTATGAATAAAAGAGATATTAATTAAAAAGATGAATTAAAAATAAAAAATTTGAAAACAAAATATTTATTTCTTAAAAATAATAATAATAAAGCTTGAAATAGAAAATTATAAATGTGTTTAGAAGAGGATGAATTGAACTTAAGACTCAATGATAAAATCATTATTATTTAATCAAGGGAGTCAATATGTTAAAAATATTATAAATGTGAGTGGGAGAGGAACCTGACTCGAGACTCAAGGACAAAATCACTAACATTTAACCATCTAATCAAAGAAATTGATTATATTAAAAAAAAGTCAAAAAATGTGATTTAAAGGGAAAGTTTGTCCCGTTGGATGAGCTTTCTTGCCACCTATAACAAAAGCGCGACCAGCTGGACGCGCTTTCACACTCTTTCTCCAAAATCAACTTATTTCCTTAAATTTTCAAAAATAAAAAAAGGCCTATTTGGCCAATAAACTTTTTTTTTGGCATATATGACTAATTTAGCCTTGAAAACGCCTCTAATGAATAAATAGTTATGTCCAACTTCAAATGAATATGGTCATTTTTTTGTCCAGGTTCATTCTAGACATGTATGTTTAGTAATTTCTTTGCATTTTTAGGATTTTTCAAAAAAATATTTTTTTTCAATTTTTAATAATTTGTATAATATTCTAAACCACATCAAGAATAAACTTGAACAAATGATTATAGTTCAAATGAATCTGGACATCTTTTTGGCTAGCTTGGACATGTATTTTTAGTGCTTTTTTAAAGATTTTTTTTACGTTTTTTAATTTTTAATAATTTCTAATTTTTTAATAGTTTTATAATATTTGAAATCACACCTAGATTAAACTTAGACAAATATTTATCCAAGCACATTCTAAACATAAATGTTTTAACATTTTTGATATTTTTTATTTTGAAGTATATGTTAATGTGGCATGCGAGATTAACATACTTGTCCATATGATATGCCATGTGTTAGTTTTTCTTCGCTACCACCAACCAAATCAAAGTTCATTAACGATCAAATTAATCAATAATTGAAACCTTTAATAAAAAGGCCTAATTAATTTCTTTTCACAATAAAAGCTTAATTGGGTGCATTTTTTTATCATGAGATTTTTTTTGAAATTTTTGTATTCAGACTTTTTGCCCTATTTATTTGTAATGTACCTTTTGTGTGATTTAATGAGCAATTAAAAGGGATAGTGACACATTGTTCACTTTTTAGAAAGGGATAAGCAACATTTAATCTCTAAATTTGACCATTTTTTTAATTTGGTTTTTGAATTTAATAACTTTTCCTAATTTAGTCCACAAACTTAGATTTCATTAAAACATGATGATACTCTGAAATTGTGTCATGTCATCACTTGAAAATATAAAAAATATATATATAAAATCTTAAAACATTCAAAAAAATATATTTTTTAAAAAAGTTATGTGATGATCTAACACGGTTTTAAAATGTAATATCATCATATCTTTGGAAAACCGAAGTATAGGTATTAAATTGAAAAAAAAAAGTTGATAAGTTCTAAAACCAATGTGAACCCAAAAAATTTTAGGAGATAAGGTGGAAAAAGTTGTAAAGTCCATGGGTTGAATCCACTTTTATCTCTTTCAAAAAATAAAAAGTAGAAAAATGAAAACTATCTTAATAATTGGACTAAGTGCATAAATAAGCCCATGAGGGTCAGGCAATGCCTATCCATTTAAAACTTAATAATTCAATTTTTAATTTATCCTCTTAAAATCTTCTAATTATATCTCAAGTCTTTCCACTATAGAATTTAAGTTCTTTTAGTTAATGAAGTCTTGTTTTGAATTTATTTAAATTAGGCGTAATTCATGACTTGGCTCTTATAGTATATCTATTTTTTTTATTTTGGTACCTAAAGTATCAATTTCCTCTTTTTTTCGTCTATTTTGTAACGGCCATTATAAAAAATCCGTTAGGCAACTTTGACCAATGGAACACATGACGTGTCTTCACCAATGAAAAAATATCACGTGACAATTAGGTTTATTTAAAACAAAAATATCACGTGACACTTTTGATATTAATTTTTATAATATTTTTAAAATTTTATGTATTATTTTGACTTTTTAAAATTTATAATTATATATTTCAGAATTTTATAAATTTTTTTTAAATTTATATATATTATATATGATATTTTACATTTTTAATCAATATAATATATAATATTAAAAAAATTAAAGAGACATGTGGTGTGTTCTAATAGAGCCATGTTGTTGGTCAACAGTCAATCAATGTCAATCAATGCTGGATCAACGATTGATCAAAGTCAAAAGTGTTTTTTAATATTTAAATATTTAAATATAATATTTTTTAAAATAAACCTAATTGCGACGTGACATTTTTTCATTAACCAAAACACACAACGTGGCGCTTTTCCATTGGCCAAAGTTGTCTAATAGATTTAGCCAAATTTTATCAAGACAAAAATTCTACAATCAAATATCACAGTATAAGCAATAATTTAAATCTACTCTAATTCAAATTTCAAATAATTGCAAGTATACTTAGCATTACCCTAAAAAAAAAATAAAAACAACCGTTCCTACTAAATCACTGAAATGTGAATAACAAAGCACTCAAAACAATCCCTTAATGGACATAAATTATATTATCTTAATGTTCTACCCATCCCACGAAATAAAGTTGTTATAAATAGGCTACAAAAGTTTGGCAAAATCGATATCTACATGTGCAAGAGATAAGTGCGATGATTCTTCAATTTATCTCTTTAATTTTTTATATCAACAATCAAGTTGATAAATTGTCATTAGATTAGTTTTTTGAAATAGTAATCTCTTATCAACCAAAAAAGTTTTAATAATGTGAGATTATGCTTGTCAAAATTTACTAACTTGTACTACTACAAGTCTTTCTTATTTTGTATTTGTAACACTCTAATCTCGAATACGGAGTACTTGACTATTAAGGCACTACATCAGGTCACCGGAGCAACCCAGTAAAATTTTCAAATAATTTAAAACATTGAAATACATTTTATATAAGAGAAAATACCATACATAGTTGTAATGCCGAATTTCTGCCCGGGGCCCAAATAACAAAACAAAAATAAACCCAAAAATAAAAAGTCCATTTACAAACAAGCCCAAACAGCCCACAAAACTAAAAAAATTTTGCAGCAAAAAAAACCTAGCAGGAGCCTTCAGCGCCTCAAGCCCCTGCCCAAAGCCATCAAGCCGCAATCAACCTCTGGCCTCGCATGCACGCCACTGCCACTCGCACGAGCCTCCGTACACACAAGTCCATTACTTCGTACAAAACCTGCAAAGGACAAAAACAAGCAACGCAACAGAAGCAGAAAAAAGAAAAAGAAAATAAGAAAAAACAAAATTACATTTTTTTTGTTTTGTAATTTTCATTTTAGGGTCCGTTTGATTGCCAGTAAAATGTTTTCCGTAAAATGATTTCTGGAAAATGTTTTACTTTTCTGTAAAATGATTTACTAAAAAATATTTTCTGGTGTTTGATTGAATCTGTGTAAAATATTTTCTGCTGTTTGACAGATTTCCTGAAAATATTTTACGGAAAAGTTGTTTTTACATATATTAATATATATTAATAAATTTTTATATTTTACATATAATAAATTGTTTTTACATATATTGCAACGATTTATTTATAATAATACTCAATTATTAAGCTACAATATTAATCGTTATAAATTGAAAAAAACTAATGTAACTTGTTTTAATGTAACTTTCTTAATATTTTAGCAACATTTTCCCATAATTATAAGTATTCCTAGTAATCACATTTTTTTAGCAACATTTTCCCATAATTATAAGTATTCCTAGTAATCACATTTTTAACTATCTTTAATTATTATTTTTATTTCTACTTCCTTCCTACTCAATTGTTATGAACCTAGTAGAAATAAATTCATTTGAGTTAAACTGCTTTGTAGGATAAATTATCCTTTTATTTTTTGGTTAAATCCCTATTTAAGTGTTGAATTTAGTAATTATTCTCGTATTAAAGCTTAAATTTTTTTTGTTCAACTTAGTCCCTAAATTTGACAATTGTTCCATATTAAGACCTAAATTTGATAATTATTCCCACGTTGAAGCTAAAACTCTAAAATTTTCAAGGAAATATCAAGTACTGGTAGATAAAAAAAATGTTTAAGCCCCAATATGAGAATAATTGTCAAGTTGAAACACCTAAAGAAGTTTTAACCCTTTATTTTTTTAAGTTACCCAAATATCCTGATATATGTATATATATATAATATAGTTAGAACACAATCACCATAAAACATGAGAAGGAAAGAGATTTATTGGTAAAAAAGCTTTATGTAGTTATAACATTGTAGGAACAAGCTACATAAAGCAAAAGAAAACAGAGCAGTATTCCAACAACAAGCTTCTTATTCATCAGACAGATCTTACAGAACCCAACAACCTCGAACATGTTGTTCTGCTTTTTCGGTCTGCCACCGTCACAACAGAGCATGTTCCAAGCTTTCATTTAAGAAGAAGAGTTCTTCAGAACCCATTCCACCAAAGTTGAGATGCCAAATCTAGTTGCCACATGCTTCTTATCATTCAAGACAGGCCCAGCCATGTCAACGTGCATCCACTTTTACTTTTTCATCAACAAACTGCAAAATCACAGTTCCAACAATAATGAAGTTCCGCAACATGGTTCGACCGTGGACATTACAATACCTATCGTTTAAATGTGTAAAAATATACAGATAGTAAAATTGACATACTTGTTTCAAGAACAAAGCTGCATTGATAGCACTGCCTTGCGACCGCCGGTATTTACCATATCAGCAACTCCTGATTTCATTGATTCCCAATAGCTTTCCTCTAATGGCATCCTCCAAAATTTCTCACCACTGGCCTCTGATGTTTGAAATAACTCCTTTGCTAGATCATCATTGGGTGTGAAGACGCCTAAAGAAAATGTTCCAATGAATTGGCAATGGTGAGACAGTACACACACACCGCTTTGGTTTCAATAATTGAGTAACAACCAATGAAACGATGATTGCTTGCCTTTCGAACCAACTATGAATAAGGAAAACACTTTCAATGGAAAGAAAAAAATTGTTATATTGAAGTGCCAACTATGTTTAAAAATTCATATGTTAAGTATATACCTGCAATTGAGGGGCCAAGAGCAACAACACAAGCCCCGGTTAGTGTTGCCAGGTCAACTATCTGCAAAATAAGTCAACCAGACTTGAAAAATGGAAATCTGATTATCTATACAAAATAAGCAATTGAAACTACCAAGTTTACAACTCTAATCACAAATTTACGATGTCTAGTTTTCGGCTTTATCTTCTCAACACCTTGGTTGCAAGCATAAACCAAAGCATCTGCTAGTGTAAGCCTACCTTCTGCATCAGTGTTATTAACCTACAATCCGCATAGTGAGCAACAAGTAATTTATTAAAGACAACGAAGAAAGAACCCAACTATGAATGTCACAATACCATATATGTTTCATGTATACCTCAAATTTCTTTTTATTATTTTTTTTAGCTAGAATAGAACAAACTATACCTCAATTGTCTTTCCATTTGAAGCTGTGACAATATCTCCAGGCCTTATACCCTTTCCACTTATCATGTTTTCACAAGATGCTACAATAAAATGAACCTGCGTATTAGGAAAATTTATGAAGTGAAAGACTAGATTTGATAAAAGCTAAAAGATGGGTTTCGTGCAAAATTAACCATGAAAATGGCTTGAAGCATTCATGAATCATGAGACCATTACCAAGAAGTAAATCACCAAAATTAAGCATTCAGCAAAAGATAGCTTCCTATAAATGGCTAAAGCATCGTTAAGAGACTACACTCCTTTAAAGTCTGAAAACCACACTCCTTCAGCTATTTGTCACTAATCTCTTTCAAGCAACAGGAACAACAGAACAAGTCTTGAATACCAATTTGAAACAATATGGAACATTCTAGTTTGACTATAATCGAATAAAATGTTTCAGATTGAAGTAAATTATTCAGCAAGTAGATAAAACAAATCATTGTCTCTACTGATTTTTTTTAATGAAAAGCATCAATAGTGTTTATTCCCCTGACCATAACATTCATCTGTTCTGTTGGGAATTTAGGCTTATATATTTGGCAAACAAGTAGGACAAGAAATTAGGGTGTTAAGGCTGTAATTTTTTTTCAATTTTCCTTTCCATTTAGCATTATTCACTCATGTAAATTTCTTTTGTTTTTTCCCAGCATAATACGAACTGTAATCATAATCTTTGGACTCTACACTGTGCTATGGGGCAAAAGTAAAGATCAGGAGAACTCAACAGCAACACAGAACGGTAAAGTCCAAGAATTGCCAATAACTGACGGTTCTAAATTTAGCAAAGATGAAATTTAGCAAAGATTGCAGAAGCTATATAGCATACGCATGCATGATGGGGTGTTAAAGTTACAGATGAAGAAGCCAAACATTTTCTTTCTCTTAAAAAGAATTATCCTTAATAGCGAAAATTGAAAGAGAAGACATAACTATCTCTTTGCTAACTGATTTGGCCATGAAAGTATCCAAATTACCCATTTTCCAGTTAACCCAGAAACTGATTTGCAAAAAAAATTTGCAGAAAACTACCCATTTGCAGAAAACACATCTACTACAAAAACTTGCAATAAAACTTGTAGAAATCAACAGATCCCCTAACCTAGAGCTTGCAATTTTACCTTCGATAAACCAGCAGAGGTGAACCAGCACGCTAACGAGGCAAGCAAAGAGAAGAGGTGAACTAGCAGAGAAGATGAGGCAGAGATGATGATGCTGCAATCGATAGGGTGAAGAGAGGAGCTGTGGAAAGGGTGAAGAAAGGAGCTGTGGAAAGGGTTTCAAAGGTGAATAGTTGAGCTGTGGAAAATGTCTTACCGATTTCTAAGGGGTAAGACATTTTCCGGAAAGATGAGATGATTTTACCCGTGTTGTGGAATTGATTTTACAAAAGGAAAATATTTTCCTCCAAACAAACATTGGAAAATGGGGAAAACCAATTCCGGAAAATATTTTCCCCCTATCAAACAGACCCTTAGTTTTGGCTATATAAAGCCATTTTTCAGCGTTTTGTAAGGGAGACGAAGATTGAATGTAAAAACGTACAGGCACACTAAAATACAAAGAAATTGAAAAAAGAAATAAGAAACTAGTTCGAAGAATGTGATTTGGAGTTTTTTCTTTCTCTCGCTTTTTTCATTAGAGATTCTTTGATTTTTTTTTCCTTTTATTTACTGTTGAAAAAGGAAACAGAGGAAGAGTGAGGAGTTTACCTTCGTTGCGAAGCCAAATCCTTGTCTTCTCCGTCGTAATCGGAGGTCCGGCGAGGGATCAGAGAGTATTTGAGGGATCGGTCTGCGAAGCGGCGCTGAGGGTTATAGTTTTAGGTTTTTTTTAGAATGAAAAAATGCTGCGGTTTTAGGGTTTTTTTAAACCTATAGCAGAACAATAAACGTCACCGTTTGATACCGATTTAATGGTTTCAAAACGGTGTCGTTTGGAGGCTAGACCTGCGCCGTGACCCGACCCGAGGGGAGGATCCGCGCATTTTATTTCAATGGTTTATTTGCGCCTTGGATTCTTTTGTGTTTTGATTTGTTTTAATTTAACTTTTATTATTATTTTGATTTATACACTATATTTGATTTCGGTTTCAATTGAATCTGTGTGGAAACGGCACCGTTTTGAAGATTCTAATCCATATGCCAAAGAAGATTTGCTGGTTAAATTTCTGTACTGGTCCTTTTGATATTAATTGGCTCTCATTTTGGTCATTTGCGCATTATTTTCAAATTCACCTTAAGATTTTTGTTTTAATTCAAAATTTGTCCATTGTTTTGTCTTTTTATTATTAAATTAACTAGTTTATTATCAATTGTTATTATCTTTTTTTTAATAACCCTAATTTTGTTATGATTTTTATTATTTTATTATATGTTATTATCTTAAGTTTTTGTATATTATTATTTAACTTCTACAAATATTTTATTTTGGACATTTATATATATATATTCATTTGAATTTTAAAAAAAATCACACAATAGCATTTCATGATCCTTTCATATATGTATATATATAATTTATATTAAAATTATTTTATTGTACATATGTATATAATATAATGTTATTAATTTCAAATCATAAATTTTTATGCACAAATATTTTATTCCTTTTAAATTTACTATTATATCTTACTTATTTTAACTTATATAGATTATGACTATATATATTATTATTTACATTAAGATTTTTTTTATAAATCAAAACATATATCAATTTTAAAATTTATTCACCTTTATTTTCGTACAAATTTTTTCTTTAGAATTTACTTAAACATTTTATTTTTAGTTCCACTATTAAATTGTTTGAAATTTTTATATTAATTATTTTTTAAATTTTCTGTATATATATATTTTGAATCCTGAATTCATTTTTATTTTATTTTGTGAATACATTTTATTTCCCTTTTTAGATTAATAATTCTTGAATGTTAATGTTGATATTTACATGTGATGTGAAATTATGGTATTTGTTTATTGGTATTCATTTATTATTAGTGTTTATTAACTTATATTGTGGTTTATGAATTATCACCTCGCGTCGTGCATTGTTATTCCATTGTGCTTTATTCGTCCAAAAAGTCGTGTCTAATATGGTTTAATATCAAAACCGATTTATTCAAAAACTTTCAAGATAATGCAAAGTTCGATATTTGGAATCTTCGAAGGAATTGAGCCCTAACGTATTGGGTTCCAATTTTCCTCGTTGAATCTAAATAATCGAAGATTTTCTTTAATCAAAACACATAAATAAAAGCTCATTCTCGGGAATTCGACACACCGTGTCCTAATGTATTGGACACGACATGTTGATTTCTTGAGATGAGAATTTTTAAAGTAATAATAAAGGCAATATTCGATATTTAGGAATTTTGTGAAATCGAGCCCTAACTTACTGGGTTTTGATTTTCTGATTTGACCCAAATGATCAGATGTCCTTCTCAAAAATGCATAGGTTTTAAAAGTTAAAAGATAAACTTAATTTTGAAGATTAAAAATGTTGCGCCCTAACTCACTGGGTGTGACATTTTATTTCTTTGAAATAAGAGTGTTTTATTATTCAATTTATTCAAGTTAAAAGAATCGTACTTTAAAATCTTTTCAAAATTTCGACACTAAGACATTAAACAATCAATTCGGTACCAATTTTGGGCGTCACGAGGGTGCTAACCCTTCCTCTTGCGTAACCGACTCCCGAACTTGTTTTCTAAAAATTCGCAGACCTAAAATTATTTTCGAGGTGATCCGATCACACCACAATAAAAGATCGGTGGCAACTCCCATTTTCATTTTAAAAGTCGATCCCCGTTTTTCAAACTTGAAAATGGTTTCGACAGCTTGGCGACTCTACTGGGGATCTTTAGAGAGTCAAGCCATAAAATTGATTGTTTTCTGTCTTATTGTCGAAAATTGATTTGAAAAATTATGATCTTTTCCTTGCACTTGTTTGCATGATTATTGTAAATTAAGTTGTATATTTTGGCATCATTTTGCATAAGACTGTTTAGTCTTACCCTTCTAAATGAGAGTGAGAAGCTACTTCTTCGTGAGGTTTTCACCTCCGTGCAGGATAGTGGATCACTTTCGGAATACATCCGTACCTATGTCTTCGTGAGATTTTCATCTCCGTGCAGCCATAGGGAAATGTATTCCCCTGAACCGAACTTGGTCTATATGAGCCTATAATGGGTGAAGATCGATGAATCTACTGGTTTAGGTACCTTGTCTTTAGAACCAAACCACATATAGAAGACCTTAGGAACCCATCCTAGGTAGAGCCCCTCCAAACCCCTAGTGGTACCCAACTAGGTACTTTTGTTTTCCTTGTTGGCTTATGTTTTTACTAACCCCTCTTGTCGTGTTTTGATTGTGATTGCATTGCATTTGCATTTTAGGAAGAAGATATTGATTCAAGTTTGATTACTAACTTAGAAAGCTTGTCATAGAATACGGATTCCTTGATAAAGTGGAAAACAATACGACTGCCTGAATATATTCTGAGAAACACAAGAAGGGCGATGGAAGAGTTCGTGACCTTGCTTCGTGGCCTGAGGGTTCAAGATGATTGTCTAAAAGCCTTCAACGTTTCAAAGAAGCTGGCGAGCCTTATGAAGATGGGCAGATGATGGATCGCGACCAAGATCAAGAAAAGAAGCTAGCATGGGCATCTATTGGAAATTGACGAGATTGTCTTAAACATGCGGATGAGGAAAAAGATCGATGTTGTCTCTTGGAATATAAGGGCGAGGCCGTACATGCATCTGCTTTATGTAAAGGAATTTGCTTTCTAGTAAAGTTTCCTAAATGTAATTGAATCCGAATCAACGTCTCTTTAGGTATTCATTTCATGCATTTGTATTACATGCATTAAAGTCCATTGAAAGAGTCTAATTAAGTAAATTTATTTCAGCTAATCTGGAAAACCAATCAACCAAACACCCTTACGGTACTCGTCGCAAAGCCAAAGAAATGGATCAAAGATTAGAGAAATTGGAGCAAATGCAAAAAGAAATTCAAGATCAGCTACAGAAACAAATAAATGAGCAATTGGAAAAAATTCAACATGATATGACGGAAAAAATGCTGAAGTCTCAAAAAGACATGATGACTGAGCTGATGCAATTACTAAAAAGAATAAATAAGGGGAAAGGCCCTATGATAAATGATGATGATGAAGAAGACAAGGATAGACCTTCCTATCCTCTAGGATTTACGCCTCTGTATACGCAGGTTCAGACTGAGGTACCTCCGCACAGATCCTCTATTTCAATTGGGCCTCAGAGGTTTCAAACCGATGTTTCATTACCGATAAACTTTCTGATCGGATCAGGTCCTAACCTTGGTGATAATCTGGTTAATCTTGCCGTCTTGAATTTTGACGAAGTAGCTGAGGAAGGAAAGGCGAACGCGGAATTGCCAAAACAGTGGGAAGATAGGTGTAAATGGTTAGAGGAAAAATTCAAAGCCTTGGAAAGCGCCGATAGTCACCATGGAATCGATGCAAAAGATCTGAGCTTGGCTCCAGACTTAGTACTCCCTCACAAGTTTAAGATGCCTAAATTTGAGAAATATAGTGGAACTAGCTGCCCCAAAGCCCATATCACCATGTTCTGTAGGAGAATGACTGGGTATATTAATAATGATCAACTATTAATACATTGTTTTCAGGATAGCCTCATTGGAGTAGTGTCAAGATTGGTTCATAGAGGGACCTAGCACAAGCTTTCATGAGGCAATACAGTCATGTGACAGATATGGTTCCTGATAGAATCACCTCGCAAAACATGGAAAAGAAGCCAAGTGAAAGTTTTAGGCAGTATGCACAGAGGTAGAGGGAGGTTGCAGTCCAGGTTCAGCCACCCGTCTTGGAGAAAGAGACGACAATACTCTTTATCAACACATTAAAGGCCCCGTTCATCACCATATGCTAGGAAGTGCAACAAAAAGCTTTTCTGACTTAGTGATGAATGGAGAAATTATTGAGAATGCTATAAGGACCGGAAAAATTAAGGCGGGAGAGAGTAAAAAAAAGGTCAGCCTCGAGAAGAAAGAAAAATGAGATAAACAACACGAGCACCTACAACAAATCGATTACGGTGAAGCAGCCAAGAAAAGTGGTTGCTAGTCAACAAGGTTCATCAAGACAAGAATCTTATGTGAAACAAGGCACTGAAAACCTCCAGTTCACGCCAATTCTCATGTCGTATAAAGAGCTGTATCAAAGCTTATTCGATGCGTACATTGTTGCCCCTCTCTACTCAAAACCTCTACAGCCTCCGTACCCCAGATAGCACGACGCGAACGCACAATGCGATTATCATGCGAGAATGACAGGGTATTCCATAGAAAATTGCATTGCCTTTAAAAAGGTGATTGAAAGGCCTATCAGTATGGGCGTCGTTAAATTTGAAGATTCCTCCAGTGTGAAAAATCCATTACCCAATCATAATTGATAAATGGAGTGAATGCAATACATGAAGAAGAGTGGGAAATGTTCACATCGACGAAAAAGCAAATGAAAAGGGACCTTGTTAGATATATGCCCTTATAAATCTGGAGTGTTCTAAGCAATTAGACTGCGGAAGAAATCCCCATAGTTTTTAGAGTTTATTTAGAGTAATGTTCAGAACATTTTATTGTTTTTAGCCTAGAACTGATAGAAATTCCTTTGTGAAATAAGCTCATGTCTGAACATTGTTATTTTAATGAAATACATCTTTGCAAACAATTCTAGATTCTTTCATAATCATATGGTACAAATAATTATTCATAAATTTATACATTCTTTTGTATATTCTTTGGTACTTATTATGGGTCCCTAGATATCAATTACATGAATGACGCTGCTACAGACTCCGATTTCCTTTTGAGCGAGGCATGTGTTTAGAGGGATCTCATGACTTTGAAAATGACATAGATTGTAGCTTATCTCTGAACTTGTTGAAGATGGTAGAACAAGAGGATAGACAGATTCTACCTCACAAGGAATCATTAGAAATTGTGAGCTTGGTGAAGATTAGAATTAACCTGACCTCAAAGACGAAGCAACACCTTGTTGAGTGACTTTTAGAGTTCAAAGATATCTTTGTAGGATCATACCAGGATATGACCGGATTAAACGCTAATAAAGAAATCTGCGCAACAGCACGATGTCAAAATTTGCAGTATGAACGATGCAATCTTGCGCCGGGCCAATGCCTTTCTCGTTGACTCAGCATAGCTTTGCCTATTTGAAGTCAAGTTTCTATCCCTTCAAGATGTTGTTGGATTTCATCCTGATGAAAGAGGAAGATCAAAGGTTTTCAGTCGTAGTGTCACCCCAAAAGGCTCTATGAACGAAATCCGATATCAAAGAAGATTCTTCGAAAGGGATAATAAGGACTTACCTAATTCTATAAGTTCAGATTCAAAAAAAATCAAAATCAAAGTCAAAAAGAAGAAAAAAGATCAAAATCAAAGTCAAAAAGAAGAAAAAGAAAAACCAAAATCAAAGTCAAAATGAAAATGAAAAAGAGAGAAGAAAAAGAAAAAGGGCAAAGAAAAGGAGAGGCCAAGGCGAAAACCCGCAAGGGTGCTTTGTGACCAAAGGTGGTTTTGAGTTGAAAACCCAAAAAGGGCGACTTAAATTTTGAACAAAATGAGGCATGGTCGTCATCATCATCGAAGGTTTCCAATGGGTATTGCTTTATTTTTGAGATCATTAATTACTTCATCAAAGGGATAGAGGCTGCTACATGCGCCAAAGTCATCACATGTAGATATAGAATTCCAGAGAAAATTATATTGGATAATGCGTTGAGCTCGACCAATAGCACGATAACTGAGGTTTGTAATCAAGTCAAAATCAGACGTCACGATTCGTCAACGAATTTCCTAGAGATGAATATCAAAAATTGAAGGAAAAATGACTGAAACTTGCAAGGACTGCCATGAGAAATTACCATTTACCCTACTTGCTTGTCGAACATCCGTACTGGGGCAATATCATTCTCTTTAGTTTGAGGGATGGAGGTAGTTTTACCCATTACAGAAATTTTTTTCTCTCCAGGTATTAGTTGAGCTAAGAGTTGAATGAGGCAGAATGAATCCAATCTGATCAAAAGGAAAAGGCTAAAAGCTATGCAGCACAGTCAAATGTACCAAAGGCAAATAATGTGAGCCTACAATCAAAAGGTTTCCCTCAGAGAATTCCATAAGGGGAACCTAATTTGGAGAAAGATCATTCCTCAACAAAAAGATTCTAGAGGGAAATGAATGCCAAACTGGGAATGTCCCTATGTTGTAAAGAAAATCTTTTTCAGAGGAGCACTAATCCTGAGCGAAATGGCTAATCCTATAAACTCGGATCCAATCAAGAAATACTTCGAAGAAGAAGGGACCAAGGTGAAAACTTGTAAAGGGCACTTTGAGTCAAAAAAATGAAAATGAAAAATGAAAAAGTAAAAATGGAGACGCTAAGCGAAAAACCCGCAAAGGGCACCTTAGGCCTAAGGGGATTTGAGTTGAAAACCCGAAAAGGGCGGCTCAAATATTGATCAGAATGGGGTATGAAGTGATCAGAGCAACTCGTATCTTGATCAGATTGGGGCATGTGGTAATCTTGTTATACCTGAATCAACAGGAAAGGGTAGGCGACATCTTGGGGCATCGACAAAGCACTGTAGATCTCCTAAACACATGTCAAACTCAAAATGGTCTTCAGAAAGTTTGTACATAGAAGTTCAAGCTACGATATCTTGGGCACCCATTTCTCATATTATTGAATTTGTTATTCTTGGAATACTTTTTTCTTTTCCAAGATATACACTCCCAATCAATTTCTTTATTATCATTCTTTTTTTTGGATAATTTATTCCCTTCGAGCTATGCTCAGAACTAACTTCATGCTTATCCATTATTATTATGATCCTCTTTTGCAAGCATGTTGCATTGGAATAATGATTAACGGACTAATAAAACTTTCACAATGGAAGTTTTGCATATTACTCTAAAAAGTTTCTAAATAATACAGGAGCCTGAAATAGGACTATTGTTTAGAACACACCAAATTTAAAGGTTGGAAATTTGAGAAGGAAGAGTCTAAATTTGGACTTTCTGTTTAGATTTTGTTGTCAAAAAACATGATTGAAAAAAATGACAAGAATGTCATATTCATGATAAAGCTTAAATAAACAAGCAAGCGATGATCATCAGGCAATAGGAAGAGGTTACCTCAGAGAAGAGTGCCTCTATTTGCGCATGAGTCTTTGGTACGACACCCTGGGAATGGTGTAAGGAACCAGAACGATGTAGATCCTGTATCCTTGAAGTGGATAAGAGAGGATTGAGGAAAAGCTATACTTCTACCCTTGGATTACAGTGGGAGAATGATGGTACAAATTTTGCGCCCCAATGGATTAAACTTTGAAGTTTACAGTAGGGGCAACCTGACTAAATGTTTCTTCAGAAAACGCCAGTCGAGAAGGAAGGTGTTATAGCACTTTAGTGATAAAGCCTTAATAAACTTCAAGTAATGACAACCTAAGCGGGATCATTCTCAAAAAAAATAAAATTATGCATTCATGCAAACACCATTCACACATGTCTAGTTAGGAACATCTGATTCATTTTGATCATGTCATCCTAATCATTAGGCATAATTAGGTTCATTATACGGGTCATGTTCCCCAGAGAACAGATCAGTAAAGATAGCAGATCTTGCCTTCCTGCATTGACAGTGAAGCAGATCAAAAACAAAGCCTTGCCTCCATCGGTTGCAGTGGAGCGGGTTAAAAATATCAGATCTTGCCTTCCTGCATTAACAGCAAAGCATATCAAAAACAAAGACTTGCCTCCATCGGTTGCAGTGGAGCGGGTTAAAGATAGCAGATCTTGCCTTCCTGCACTGACAGCGAAGTAGATTGAAGACACCAGCCTTGCCTCCCTCGGTTGCAGTGGAGTAGGTTGAATATAGCAGATCTTGCCTTCCCGCATCGACAATGAAGTAGATCGAAGATTACAGGTCCTATATCCCTGGTCAGTAGTGGAATAGGTTGGGAAATTACAGATCTTATCTCCCTAAGCAATAGTGGAGCAGATCGAAGACGGCAAATCTTATCTTCCCCAGGAGTAGGGAAGCAGATTTAAGCCACAAGTCCTATGTCCCTGACCAGCAGTAGAATAGGTTGGAAACTACAGATCTTATCTCCTTAAGCACTAGCGGAACAGATCGAATACGGCGAATCTTATCTTCAAGTGTAAGGAAACAGATTGAAGCCGGTAATCCTATCTCCCTGAGATTACAGTGGAATAGACCGAAGATATTCAAATCTTATCTACCTGAGATTATAGCGGAGCAGATTGAAGCCAGTAATCCTATCTTCCTGAGATTACAGTGGAGCGGATTAAAAGGATCTTATCTCTCGGAAGTTGCAGTAGAGCAGATCGCACCAGGTCTTATCTCCCTGAGATTACAGTGGAATAGACCGAAGAGATTCAAATCTTATCTCCCTGAGATTGCAGTGGAGCAGACGAAAGAAACAATCCTATCTCCCTGAAGTTGTAATGGAGCGGATTAAAAACACAGATCTTATCTCTTAGAAGTTACAGTAGAGCAGATCACATCCAACCTTATCTCCCTAAAGTTGTAGCGGAGCAGACTTTAGATAGCGGATCTTATCAAGTCGAACCTTATCTCCCTGAAGTCGCAGTAGAGCAGGGTGAAGCAATAAGTCTTATCTCCCTGACGTTGTAGTGGAGCAGACTAAAACCACAAATCTCATCACCATAGAGTTGCAGCAGAGAAGATAGAAGCTACAAGTCGTATCTGAGGTTACAGTAGAGTGGATCGAAGCAACAAGACGCAGTGGGCTGGAATGAGGCTACTTGGAAAAGAGAAGCACCAGAAGAAGTCAAGACTCGGCGAGACCAGGTAAAATTGGTCCCTTTTGAAGTCTTTGCTCTGTTCTCGTTACACGATATCGAGCAAAGAGGGGCACCTATCAGGCCCAATTTCTGCTCGGGGCCCAAATAACAAAAAAATAAACCCAAAAATAAAAAGTCCATTTACAAACAAGCCCAAACCTAACCCTAAAGCCCAAACGACCCACAAAACTAAAAAATTTTTGCAGCAAAGAAAACCTAGCAGGAGCCTTCAGTGCCTCATGCCCCTGCCCAAAGCCATCAAGCCGCAATCAACCTCTAGCCTCGCATGCGCACCACTGCCACTCGCGCGAGCCTCCATACACACACGTCCGTTGCTTCGTACAACACCTGCAAAGGACAAAAACAAGCAACGCAACAGAAGCAGCAAAAAGAAAAAAAATAAGAAAAAACAAAAATACATTTTTTTGTTTTGTAATTTTCATTTTAGTTTTGGCTATATAAAGCCATTTTTCAGTGTTTTGTAAGGGAGACGAAGATTGAATGTAAAAACGCACAGGCACACTGAAATACAAAGAAATTGAAAAAAGAAATAAGAAACCAGTTCGAAGAAGGTGATTTGGAGTTTTTTCTTTCTCTCTTTTTTTTCAATAGAGATTCTTTGATCTTTTTTTCCCTTTTATTTACTGTTGAAAAAGGAAACAGAGGAAGAGTGAGGAGTTTACCTTTGTTGCGGAGTCGAATCCTTGTCTTCTTTGTCGTAATCGGAGGTCGAGCGAGGGATCGGAGAGTTTTTGAGCGATCGGTCTGCGAAGTGGTGCTGAGGGTTATAGTTTTAGGTTTTTTTTAGAATGAAAAAATGCTGCTGTTTTAGGGTTTTTTTAAACCTATAGCAGAACAATAAACGTCACTGTTTGATACCGATTTAATGGTTTCAAAATGGTGTCGTTTGGAGGCTAGACCTGCGTGGTGACCCGACCCGAGGGGAGGATCCGCGCATTTTATTTCAATGGTTTATTTGCGCCATAGATCCTTTTGTGTTTTGATTTGTTTTAATTTAACTTTTATTATTATTTTGATTTATACGCTATATTTGATTTCGGTTTCAATTGAATCTGTGTGGGAACGGCACCGTTTTGAATATTCTAATCCATATGCCAAAGAAGATTTGCTGGTTAAATTGCTGTACTGGTCCTTTTGATATTAGTTGGCTCTCATTTTGGTCATTTGCGCATTATTTTCAAATTCACCTTAAGATTTTTGTTTTAATTCAAAATTTGTCCATTGTTTTGTCTTTTTATTATTAAATTAACTAGTTTATTATCAATTGTTATTATCTTTTTTTAATAACCCTAATTTTGTTATGATTTTTATTATTTTATTATATGTTATTATCTTAAATTTTTGTATATTATTATTTAACTTCTACAAATATTTTATTTTAGACATTTATATATATATATATATATTCATTTGAATTTAAAAAAAATCACACAATAGCATTTCATGATCCTTTCATATATGTATATATATAATTTATATTAAAATTATTTTATTGTACATATGTATATAATATAATGTTATTAATTTCAAATCATAAATTTTTATGCACAAATATTTTATTCCTTTTAAAATTGCTATTCTATCTTACTTATTTTAACTTATATATATTATGACTATATATATATTATTATTTACATTAAGAATTTTTTTATAAATCAAAACATATATCAATTTTAAAATGTATTCACCTTTATTTTCGTACAAATTTTTTCTTTAGAATTTACTTAAACATTTTATTTTTAGTTCCACTATTAAATTGTTTGAAATTTTTATATTAATTATTTTTTAAATTTTGTGTATATATATTTTTTTTGAATCCTGAATTCATTTTTATTTTATTTTGTGAATACATTTTATTTCCCTTTTTAGATTAATAATTCTTGAATGTTAATGTTGATATTTACATGTGATGTGAAATTATGGTATTTGTTTATTGGTATTCATTTATTATTAGTGTTTATTAACTTATATTGTGGTTTATGAATTATCACCTCGCGTCGTGCATTGTTATTCCATTGAGCTTTATTCGTTCAAAAAGTCGTGTCTAATATGGTTTAATATCAAAACCGATTTATTCAAAAACTTTCAAGATAATGCAAAGTTCGATATTTGGAATCTTCGAAGGAATTGGGCCCTGACATATTGGGTTCTAATTTTCCTCGTTGAATCTAAATAATCGAAGATTTTCTTTAATCAAAACACATAAATAAAAGCTCATTCTCGGGAATTCGATACGCCGTGTCCTAATGTATTGGACATGACATGTTGATTCCTCGAGATGAGAATTTTTAAAATAATAATAATGGCAATATTTGATATTTAGGAATTTTGTGAAATTGAGCCCTAACTTACTGGGTTTTGATTTTCTGATTTGACCCAAATGATCAGATGTCCTTCTCAAAAATGCATAGGTTTTAAAAGTTAAAAGATAAACTTAATTTTGAAGATTAAAAATGTTGCGCCCCAACTCACTGGGTGTGACATTTTATTTCTTTGAAATAAGAGTGTTTTATTATTCAATTTATTCAAGTTAAAAGAATCGTACTTTAAAATCTTTTCAAAATTTCGACACTAAGACATTAAACAATCAATTCGGTACCAATTTTGGGTGTCACGAGGGCGCTAACCCTTCCTCGTGTGTAACCGACTCTCGAACCTGTTTTCTCAAAATTCGCAAACCTAAAATTATTTTCGAGGTGATCCGATCACACCACAATAAAAGATCGGTGGCGACTCCCGTTTTCATTTTAAAAGTCGATCCCCTTTTTTCAAACTTGAAAATGGTTTTATATAAGAGAAAATACCATACATGGTTATACTGAAAATAGTAATAAAAGTAGTTATACAAAATATGTGGAGCTCCAATATCATCGTATATCAAAATAGTCAAAATAACAAAAATGATAGATAAGTTGCAGACCTACAAAAAAAATACAAGCAAGGCTTTAGGAATACAATGCCCACTAATTGTTAAGGTACTGTACTCTGAATACGTGATGCTAGGAATCTCTCGTCGAAGATGTTCCTCAGACACGAACAAAAGTCTATAAATCTGAACATTAAGACAATTTGAAGGCTAAGCTTTACTGGCTTAGTGGTACACAACAAATCTATCATACTTCAAGCAATTCATAAATATAAGCATGCAAATCAAATGTATACATAGAAACATGACATGAGTATCGAAAAATTAAATCATGAGTCATTAAATCTACATAACCAAATCACTTGCATATCAAACTTGTCAAAACTTGTTAGATTGCACATACTACTCAAATAATCAAGTATCCGGATAGTCCCACACCACTCATGGCCGCTAGTCAAACAATCTTAGGTGTCCGTAGGGTTATCCTGAGCGCCACTCATGGTCGTTAGTTAGGCTAGAGCCAGAAGGCTGAGCGCAAACAAAGCATCAAACATATAATAAAAAAATACAACCATGACATTCAAGTTTCATACTCGTTTCAACTTGCTTATCATTCCAGTTAAAATATTAACTAATGAGATGTGACAGCCTGCTACCTTGACATTCTGACATTTTCTCATTCAAAAATTAATAACTCTTAATATATAACTCTAAATCAAACATCTTTTGTTTTAAACTAAACTATACTTCTGTACGGTTATAGAGATATAAGGCTCACTTCCTATTTTATCTTGTGAAATTTTGGTGATTTTTCAAAGTCACTGCTAAATATGTTATATAACAATTTTGCTGCTAGATTTTTATGACCTTTCAACATTCAAAAATTCATATATTTTAAAATACAAATCAAAATTGATCTCTGTTTGTTCTAGACAAAACTAGACTGACTCACTGTTAAAACGATGTATAGATCAATTCTTAATTATTTTTACAGAACTTATGGAAAATTTTTAAACTTACTGTTCATGCAATAATTTATTTATGGCAGATTTCACAACTAGGTTTTTAGTTTCATTTTAAATCATCCAAACATGATTTCCACCCAAAGACATATAACATGCATGCATTATCACACAAGCGTCATATTTATGACTTATCAAGAAGCATAAGAGAGTTAGACGGTACCACCTTGATGGAAGAACACCAACAAAGTTTCTTGCCTAGCTCTCCACCACTTTGCCTTTACCCTTAGCTTTAGAAGATTATCCACCCTCTTTAACTAATAACCATGTAACACACAAGATTTCCCACAAAAAGATAAGAATTGATAGGATGCACAAAAAGATGAGTAGAGACTTTCTCAAACTTAAACCCTCCCAAACACCCAAAAACCTCTACTTTCATCCTTGATGAATATAGATTTTTTTTTCCATGGAACTTTGAAAAAAGCTAGATCAAGACCCTTACCTTCTTTGAGATTTTGGAGGATGCAAAATGGTGAGAACTCACTTAAATCTCTCTCCCTTTACACGGTTTGCTAAGGGAAATAAATGGAAAGAAGAAAAAAATGTAAAAAGAAAAAAAGTAGGGTGATTATAATATAGGGAAAAATAGGGACAAATCAACTTTATCCCATAACTCTGCCAAGCCATCTTTTCCCATTAATTGGGAGAAGACTTTTATTCAAAAATGGTAAAATCACCATATTAGCCATCCATCTTCCCTCTACTTCACACAAGCTTCCCAACATCTTTAATTTCTTATAAAAAGGTCCAAAATCCACACAAATTAATTCCAACAAAACCCAATCCCAAAATAATAAATCCATTGCCAACCCAGGTCAACGCTCGAACGTTGACTTGAGAATTTGGGGTCGTTACAGTAATTGCTTGAACAAGGCTAATTATCTTCATATTAACATAATTTTGCTGCTTAAAAAATCTAATAAATTACCACGTCAAAACTACCAACACTTCATGGTAGTGCATAAATTGTTGTCAACGTGTGAAAAGAGATAAACCAACACCTGAAACCACATTGCAAGGCACTGACAATCTCCCTCTTTGAAATTTTATTTTTCAAAAACATTGTACTATCAAATACTTTTATAACAACACAATAACAAATGAATCAACCAAACAAAATTATTCAAGTAAGCAAATGTAGAAACACATAATCTAAAGTAGAAATAATTGTAAATAAGCTTCATGCTAGCAAGCATAACTCCCTATACTCTTCCCCCCTCCCCCCACCTTTTGACAGAAATCTAGAGGGAGTAGCGTACTAGACCTTTAGACCAGCAATGAATCAAATAATCAAGCATTTCCTCTTATTCAAGAATGTAATCAATGTAAGCTTAACCTCAAAATGAGAAAGAGTTTTTGCCTTATTACAGCATCTAAATTCTTTTTGCCAACATCAAGTTCCTCATATTTGTTATCTATTTTAAATAAAGTATCATGCATTAAACTAGTCAGTAAACATCATCGTTTTAGTTTCCAACCAATATCATATCAAAGGCTTTATATGCAATCAAATAGGTCTAAAAAAACATATATAATATTTACTCTCCCTTAATAGCACCAATAATTCACTCCCCTTAACATGTCTCTCCATATTTATTATACAAATAATGGAATCAATTGTGCCAATAAGGCCAACATCATATGAAGTTTGTTAAAAGGATGTGATAGAGGGATATATCATCAAATGTTGTAGAACAACTTGGATCTTTTCCACCATTATAATCTTCATAAATATACACTTCTTTACTCTTACATGACTTCAATGAAGTATTTATGAAATTTTCTTTATCTTCAATATGATCTACAAAGGCAATTTCATATTTAACTCGAGTATCAATCTTTCGTTGATCTTTATAGCTAACTCGTGGTTGAACTTTTCTCACCCACACTTTCTTATAAGGTTTGCTTGTTGGTTGTCTTGTGGGAACACTATGTGCAACCTTTGGATTTTGCTTCCATCTCAAACTATTAAAAAGCTTATAACATTGTGGTCTAAAGTGACCAACTTTACCACAATAATGGCATACTAACTTTTCGGCATTTCTAGGGCACGATTTCTTTTTTATCCTGCTTACTTGTTATTGTTTCTAATTTTGAATTGTGGCAGTGTAAGTGGGCACATGAGTTAACACATGATAGATTCTTATGAGATTATTAAGCCTTATGTGACATGGTGATCAGGTATGGCCTACTACACCATAATAAAAACAAGTAGGCTTTTCAAATTTCCTTTCTCATGTCTTAGAGTCAACACAATTTTTGTTAACTTTAACAACAAAGTAAGGGGAATAGATTTCTCACCAATGTCAATGTGACCTAAGCCTTTGTGCCAAGTTTTCCTTTGTTCTAACAATCAAGATCTCATCAAAATTTTTACTTCTATAGCCCATTTTGTTTAATTGGATTGGGCGTCAATTAACTCCTTTTAAAGAACATTCAATTCTTCCTATTTGCCTTTCAATTTGGCTTTCTAATCAATAATGACGGCATCCTCATTATTTATCTTCTTAAGATCTGCAAACGTCACCTTTTTCTTTGACAGCTTCCACAAACTTTAGATCGACCTATTTTAGATTTGCAATTTTCTCATTCAAGGATTTTCTCATGGCATATTTTATTTCTCTAACATAATTTGGTAAGTTTCATATTGTATCACCTCATACCCGACCCGATCGTCGGATCCCAACTATAAGGTGTCACATTCATTGTCGAAGCAACTACGATTAAACTATGTTCGATTTATACTATTAATGATTAATTTCAACCAATACAATCATACAATACGATATAAAGTCGTTTTGGGTCTTATACGAGCTTACAAAAGTTTCAAAGCTAACCCGAGGACAAATTATGACCAAATTATAAAATCTTCAAAGTATCGGTTTGACGTCATGACATTGGGGGTTCCTCATTGAAATGCAACGTATTGAGTAAGTCTCATCATGACCTCGAGTACACATCATCACAACGTGAATCTTAGACTGCTCCTTGTCGCAACGTCAGAGGTACGACGTCACAACGTGACCCCTGAATTCCAACAATATCTAATTGGCACCTATTTAAACATACCAAGCATACAACCTATACAAAATTTTGTTGGTCTTAAAACCTCAATTTAGCCATTACACATACAAATATGTTCAACATAAAGATTCTAAGCCATTAACAACTTTTCTATGCAAAAACACTTAACCATTTCATTAAATTTACAATATTATAACTTAGAATGATCATATGTAAACTTTGAATAACTAAATCCTAGGTACATGTCTTTTAACCAAAAGAAGAGGACTATACAAACTATATCGAGTCGATGAATGCGGTCTGGATGTTGACTTCACTTATTCGGGACTTCGAGGGTAGTTGAACCTGCGCACAAAATAAATAAACCATACGCTGAGCAATAGGGCTCAGTGGTACTTCCATGACTTAAAATAAAATAATTAGCATATGCATTAGTGAATTGTCATGAGGTATATAATATCAATGACTATTCTATACATGTTTTATGATGCCAAATAATTCTATTAACATATTCACATTTGAACATACTATAGCAATAGTAAAATCAATTCAAGTCACTTATCCACTATCTAACTTTAAACTAATTCATATTGACAACTATAGGCACACATATATTATTTCATCTACCATTACCAACATGTATACATATATATATATTCAATTTCAAGGCAACATTTCAACCATTTTCGAGCCTATTGGTTCACTATTATTCAATCAACCCCCAGGGCTTGTTTTCAACCGATACATATAGTAGTTTACATAACTTATCTATATTAACACACATATAAGCATATTATGCCAATTCATTAACATCTCATAACTTCTATACTACTCTTATCATCTCAGGTTGCCCTGTAACAATGACTTTTGCTATCAAGACTCATTATACCATCCCGGGTGACCCGACAATGATGGTTTGTCCTAATTAATATTATATCATCCCAAATGGCTCAACAATGATTTTTTTTTCTATTCTTACATTTTACCATCTCGGATGGCCCAGCAATGGTAGTTCTTACAATTTACCTATCCTACAATCTCGGATGGCCTAGCAACGATGGCATTCGATATCTAAATATTCTACCATCCCGAATAGCTCGAGAACAGTGGCTCTCACTATATACACATTTTACCATCCTGAAAAGCTCGACAATTATGGTTTTCTACCTAAGGCATGCCAACTAATTTGACACTACTTGAGTCCGTTAACAAGGTAACACTGAATCAGTAAACATCATAACCACATATCGTGCTTTAATCTCATTACCAATTCGCCATTTCATCACATCAGGTAGTATATTTAAACATAATTTCATACAAAATAATAAATATTAATTAAATCATACTATTTTCTATTCTATTCAATTTAGTCCCTATCTCGTAAATTCAATCTCAAACATAATAATTCAGTTCAAATAGCCATTGATGACTCACCTCAATGTTATATCATGCAAAAAATCATAAATATACAACAATTAAATTGATCTTGAGTCATAGAAATACAAATCGATGTCTTGCGTCACTCGTTGTAACTCTCACTTTTGCTTTCCCTCTCGATGGCCCAACATGGATGTTAGCAAATTATGGTCGAATAAAAAGTGATGACTTTGGGGTTTTCTTCTTCAACATTCGACTATGGGAGATAAAAACTTAATGAGGATGATGACAAATTATCAATATCTCCTAATTTATACCTTGGTTAATTTTTAATTAAGCTAGTTTAATTAATTTAGCTATGGTTTAATTAAGCTAATAATTTCATAAACATGCATAATGGAGAATGTCATCATCAACCACTAACTTCCCTTGAAAAATGGTTTAATTACCATTGTGGGCCTTTGGCTATTGTTATTTAAGTCCTCAACTCATTTCCTAATTAAAAATTTATAGTGATTAGACTTTATAATTTAGTCATTGTGTCATAATTAATAACAATTTCGGCTAAATTGACTATCCAAATTTTAATTCATCTATATAATAACTATGTAAATATTAGTAGGAATATTTACAGACTCGGTTTATGAAAATGACATCCCGAAACTGTAATTTCTAACACCAATAGAAACCGGGTCGTTACTCATACAAACTAGGAGCATCATCACCATCACTGGTTATGTTTATTGCTATGCTAGGGATGAGTAGGAAAAATCGAAAAACTGAAAATCAACCTGAATCAAGGTGTTTAGACGGTTTATGGAATGCAAGCTTAAAAACCACGGTTATCTGAAACTGAACCAAATTCTATTTTTATTTAATTTATAATTAATTTTAATTTTTATGCATGGAAAAGTTAATGTCTCTCAATTTTGCTGATGTGGCGACATCTACGTGGTAGTCCATGTGAATGACACATTAGCAATTAATTAATTTTTTAAAACTTAAAAAATATTTTTTGTAATTTTTATACTTTTTAATAATTTTAATACTTTTTTATTTTTAAATAATTTTTTGAATTTTTAAATTTTAAAAAATTAATTACTGATGTAGCATCCATGTGACAATCTACGTGTATATCATGTCAGCAAAGTTAACAGACATTAACTTTTACATTCATTTTAGGGTTATTTGACAAACAACGCAAAATTAAGGGTTAAAAAAATGAACAAATAAATAAATAGCTAAAATAACTTTTTTTTATAAAATTAAAGGGCCAAATAAATTATTATAACCCGATTTTATAACAACATCCAACAATAAAATGTAAAGTTGCAAACTTATTTATAAATTAATCAAGGTAAAAAAGTCAATTTAGTCAAAAAAAATATGGGCTCAAAATTGGGTCAATTGGACAATAAATATAGGCCAAATTTAAAAAAGATAAAAGCCTAAGAAAAATCGGTTCAAATTATTTTTAATCAATTCTTTTAATTTCGATTCCCAACTTCTTACTAGTTTGAAATGTTGATATATATTCGTTTTTATACCACAAATTGTGTTAGAGATTGTATGATCTGAATCTCGTCACTTGTTAAAGAAATAAATATAATGGCACTACACCAAAATAGGCTTTTAGCGGCGCTTTTTTAGGCCTTTAGCGGCGTTTTTTAACGCCACTAAAAGTATTTGCTGCGCTTTGAGAAGCGCTGCTAAAAACGCCGCTAATGACAGCGTCGCTAACTTTAGCGGCGCTTTTCCCATAAACGCCGCTAAAGACCATGATCTTTAGCGGCGCTTCCCTACAAATGCCACTAAAGACCAAGACCTTTAGCGGCGCTTCCCCACAAACGTCGCTAAAGACCAAGACCTTTAGCGACGCTTTTCCCACAAACGCCGCTAAAGATATTGAGCTTTAGCGGCGCTTTTTCCCACAAACGCCGCTAAAAATATATCGTTTAAAAAATATATTTTTTTCAAATAATATTTATTTCTATGATAAATATTATATTATGTTTTAAGGATAAATAAAAATATTATTTAAATTAAATTTTCTACGAAAATTTTAACTTTAAAACTAAATATAAATATAACAATTAATGAATTTAAATTTAGAATTTAAAATAATAAATTAATAACACAATTAAAATCCAAAAGTTAGACCACTTAAGTAAAAATACAAATTTAGAATCAAAACTAAAATAAATAATATATATGCAAGGTAATAAAATATACAATGCATTTTCTTAATCAAGTAAATCTTGGTAATAAAAGATATAATACATTTACTTAATCAAGGAAATCTTGTAATGAACTCAAAGCAATGAGCCTTAGAGAAAAACTTTTGAGCATGGCTTCGAATTTGAACCGCAAATTTGGCTCCTACATGCTCTGCAAGAAAATAAGAGTAACTTAATTTGTTCAAACCATAGTGAACATGGCAAAGATACGTAAATCAATTCAACTTTTTAAGATAGTTTTATAATGTTATAGTAAATTAGGTGTCTTATAATGTTATAGTAAATTATTAAAAAATACATCTAAAAAATATATCTCAACTTTTTAAGATTGTTTGTGGAATAAAAAAAGTACACTACTGATATATCTACTCACTTAAGTCAATATAGGTGGAAAGTATTCATCAATATAAATTTAAAATATTAGAACATATCATGCTTAAATTCCAGTTAAACCCTTAAGCCTATATTCTTAAATTCCAATTACCATCAACAATTGCAGAATCTCCTAATTAGCTTCTTTGTAGAATATTTGAACATGATATTCCATAGTCAGAATACATACATCAACAGGTTAAATCAAAGTATTAGAACATATCATGCTTAAAGATAATAATTAGATTTATCTAAAATCAAGCCCAATTTAACTAGTACTAAGTAAACCTATTTCAAGTTTTTTTTTTCTGGGCAGCCCAATTTTTGGAAAAATTTAGAACAAACCTCAGGTAAGCATAAGTGAACGTTATGGGATCCTTTCTGCCATGCAGAAAACATAAAACATTAGTTCAGAGAAGATATATACAATTAAAAATACAATAAATAATAAAACAGAAGAGTAATTTTACTATTGAAGTGTGATGAACTTGAAACTCAAAGCATACAGCACAAATGGTGATGCAAGAAATTCCTAATCAGAGTGTTTTACAAATGTTTTCACTTCTAGAACTTGTTAACACTTTGAGAAATATATAGGTGTTTGATTTACCCAACAGCTCTGCCCATGATGTATTTTTGTTGCAACCAACGATTACTAGATGTGTACAACATCCTGTCATCGTAGAGATTAGCGTCTCTTGATGAATATGTCCAGTCAAAAGATTAAAAAGGTTAGCATACTCAAGCAGTAGCTGTACATATGAAGATATTTAAAGAATGATCAACCACACACACACGCACACATATGAAAAAATGAGAAGAACTTGGAATGTATTTAAGACCATTCCACAAGTAAACAAACAAAACTATTTGGAAGTGTCCACTCTCCACTTCATTGGTGGGGAAAGAGATTTTAATAGTCAGAAAATATTTTCATGATTGATAATAAAAAGTTTAAAGTTCGTTGAAAACAAATAAACAAACCACAACTTGTATTTGCTCACATTCAACTAGCTTGATATCAAGGATATGCTACCTTTAGTGAGTATATCAGCTTCTTTGCTATATCGCTACTCATGAACCTGACAAAGCATAACCAAACATGCAATGTACTAAATCCAGCATACAGAATAACCAGGCGGGGACCCGTTAATTCAAATAATTTACAGCCATAACACCTATATAAATTTCAGAAAGAAAATGTTCAACCACTAGTACACAGCTCATGAACAAGACTGTTAGAGTTGACCATGGTGTTAACCTTATCAAAACTATTTGTTTCTACTTTCTAGAGATTTTCTACATCAGAACATGAGAACCTTCTGTCACTTGTCGTTCAAGCAGTTCAACATTTGGCAAATTTAAATTTATATGACTATCACAAATCAAAGCTCAAAATTTTTAAATACTTAATTTTAAATACATGTAAAAAATTGGCTCACTCGTTTGAAACCGGGTTTCATACTCCCAGATAGCACAACCACCACCGGCGACTCGCTCCCAATAATGCGCAAACATAACAAGAATAATTTAAACATACTCGATTAGTTTGAGACGTAAGCTTAATTTGATTAATTCCTCTAAATCGAATTCATTTTCTAGTCCGAGTATATCCAACAATTAGATTCACTTTTAATGCACATACTGAATGCACCTAATAAAAATGATTATATATATAAAAAAAACTTACATGAATTATGTACCAAATTGCAAATGTTAGGCAAGAAGCTAAAGCCAACAAGGAGCCTAAGACTTGATCGCCAACAGCAGCATGTTTGGCGCCAGTATGATGGTGTCCACCATGTTTGACTATGTTTATGTTGGTTGACCAAAGATTAAGTTCTTGAATTATTCTGGTATCAAAACCTATACACTAAAAAAAAACAGATTATATGAGGAATTGTGAAAGTTACCTTTCAAATATGAAAGCAAGTGGAGTTATACAAGCAGTGGCGAAGATGAGTCTGTAAGCAATGAGTGCTCTCATGCTCATTCCCTCAACCACAGCCAATTTATAGAACGCAATCACACCTGCAAAATAAAAATCAATCATCCAAGAAAATAAATATTGGGTCACAGACACCAAAAAGCTTCTGGTTACTCAAAGGGTCTGAGAGTTGCCTTTGGCTTCTGAACCTCTGAAACTGGACTGGAGCAAGCTACCAAGCTCCTCTTCCCCCGAATCACTACTAAATCGCGGCGTAATTGAAGTTCAATCTTTTCGATATTTCTTCTCCTCAGCTGATGGTCGATTGGCCTGACACTTCCCCCAGGTGGGTGACTGCCCTTATCGTGATTCCCTCCTTCTTTCGGGTAAAGGTTAGAGTGATGAAGGGAAGGCTCGAGGTCGAGGTGGAGCTCCCACCATTCCCTCTTTTAGTGTTATCAAGTC
This sequence comes from Gossypium hirsutum, assembly GCF_007990345.1. Classification (NCBI taxonomy): domain Eukaryota; kingdom Viridiplantae; phylum Streptophyta; class Magnoliopsida; order Malvales; family Malvaceae; genus Gossypium; species Gossypium hirsutum. The sequence continues at coordinate 49,186,791 of NC_053440.1, forward strand.
TTCTGTGGAGGTAGGAAGCCAGCTTCTCCCTTCTTTGACGCTCCGCTTCAACATGATTTAGAGGCTCTTCTCTTCCATTAGTCGGTTTTCTCCCCTATTTTCGAGGCCTCTTTTCAGGCTCTACGACTGGACTACTATCGGCCTCCTTAACAACGGAAGCTTCAAGATCAGAGTGATCTGAATCCCCGACACCCCATTTGATTTCACCACACCAGATGAAGGTAAAATTACACTTGAAGTAAACGAAAGCATAGCTTCTCCGTTGCTCCCTCTTGAATTAGGCGACCTCTTCTTGTTCTCCACGGCGAACGGAGAGTTTCCTGTGAACAAATTCCCATTCCCACTTCTCTTACTCTCACCAAAATTCAATATCTCTCCAGATTCAGGTTTCAACAAATGAGAAGATGAATTCCCATTCCTCACACTGCTACTCTCATCAAAGAAGATGAATCGTCTTTGGTGCCTCCATTTTAGGGGGAAATTTGGAGTTTTTTCGTTTTTGGGTTTTAGGGGGGAAATTTGGGAAAAAATCAGCGCGAAATTTTTTAAGTAAAATGAATTTTGTGGCGTTTTTATAAAAAACGCCACTAAAAATAAAATTAAATCGTAAAATTTCACGTTTTGAAAATTTTCGTATTTGCGGCGTTTTTATGAAAAACGCCGCTATTGCTTACATTTTGCGGCGTTTTTCTCATAAACGCCGCTAATGATTGACTTTTTCTTACAATTGTATATTTAATTATTATATAATTCATATCAAATTTAAATAAATAAATTTTGAAAATTTAAGTAATATTTAAAAGAATTAGATAAATTTTAAAATTTTTATATAATTTTTTACGTAAGAAAACAAAAACAAAAACAAAAAATTTTAAAATATGAAAAAAAACTTTAAAAAACTATATTAATGATAATTTTAATAAATTAAAATTCATATTATCTCTTTTATTGTCAATCTGTTACATTAATTTATTTATTTATCAATTTTTTCAAAAATCTAATATTTAAATATATCAAATGATTTAAACCATTTAATCTAAATTTAGATTAAATATTTTTAAATATAAAAACATTAATTAATTGTATAAAATTTCATCATTTAACAAATCTAAAGTAAACCTTAAATCCTAAACCATTTAATATGTATAAAATTGATCTATTATCTCTTATATAATTTAAACTATAATCATAATTTTAATATATTAAAATTAATATTATCTCTTTTACAATTATATAAGAAATTATTTAATATATAAATTAAAAAATACCAATTAATCTAAACCCTTAACCCCTATCTTCTAAACCCTGAATCATAGAACATAACCCCCAAACCCCTAACCCCTCTTTTACAATTATATAAAAACTTAATTAATATATGAATTAAAAATACTAATTAATCTAAACCTTAAACCCTAACCCGACCCTAAATCTTTAAACCCTAAATCACTAACTCTTAACCTCTAACCTTTAACCCCTAACCCCTAACTACTAACCCCTAAATCTTATTTAATATATAAATTAAAAAACACTAATTAATCTAGACCCTAAACCCTAACCCAAATCCTTAACCCCTAACCCCTACACCTTATTCAATATAAATTAGAATACACTAATTAATCTAAACCCTAAACCCTAACCTGACACTAAATTCATAAACCTTAAAATACTAACTCTTAATCTCTAACCCCTAACCCCTAAATTACAACCCTTAAACTAGAATCCTTAATCCATAATACATAATTCCATAATCTAGAAACCTTAAAATTGTAACTCCTAAACCGGCCTTAAATCCTAAATTAACCATATACCCTAAACCATATATATTAAACCCTAAACTATAATGTTAATTAATTAAATATTTTAAAATTAATATTATCGTCTCTTTTACAATTTAAGTTTTATGATATTTTATTTTACTCATAATTTAATATATTTTTCTAGTAAAGTAGTTTAAATAAACTGTGATTGAAAAATAATAATAAATAGTTAGGAGTTAGGACTTCTCTTTAATAAAAAATTTTTGTATTAAAAAATATTATTTGTTATCATTTAAATGTAAATTTGACCAATATATAATAAATACAACGAAATATCTATTTTTTTAACTTATAATAAAAAATAATCAAAAGCGGGCATTAGCGGCGCTTTTTCAAAAATGCCGCTAAAGGCCCAAGCATTAGCGGCGCTTTTTAAAAAACGCCGCTAAAGGCCCGAGCATTAGCGGCGCTTATTCAAAAACGCCGCTAAAGGCCCGAGCATTAGCGGCGCTTCTTCACAAACGCCGCTAAAGGCCCGAGCATTAGTGGCGCTTATTCAAAAACGCCGCTAAAGGCCCCAAAACTCAGAAAACGACGTCGTTTGGCTTAGGTTTTTGGCGGCACTTTTTGGAAAACGCCGGTAATGCTTATTTTTAGCGGCGTTTTCCAAAAAGCGCCGCTAATGCTCGACCTTTAGCAGCGTTTTTATAAAAGCGCCGCTAATGCTTGATTTTTAGTGGCGTTTTTTATCCAAACGCCGCTAAAAGCCTATTTTGGTGTAGTGTGGTAAAATAAGAGGATTTGTGAGAGTGAGATTCCGTTAAAACTTGGGGGTTGAAATCGAGGGTGCAGGGTTGAAGCCCCCGCGGTATACACCATACAGCACAAGTTAAGTCCGTATAGAACTATACTTCTACTATTTGACTTTGATTAGAAAAGGGTGTTTCAAACCTTAAATAAATTTAGTCAAAACTCCTCTTGTATCATTCATTTTTCAACATTAGTGAATTTCTTCTCTTCTGCCCGTAACTTTTTCCCGAAAGGGTTTCCACATAAAATCTATGTGTTCTTATTTTCTTTTCTTATTGCTTTGCAATCGTTTTATCGTCATTATTGACGTTTATTATAACAAATTGAATTAGCAAACAAATCAATTTTCGACTTAATTAATCGATCAGTCCGATTATGATTACAATGCAAGACAGGGATTTAGTTAGAAACAATATAGCTATGCATTTATATTTGTATTTCAGAATCCAATATTAGTTGTAACCAAAATAAATCTCTCATGACCCTGTTACATTAGCGACACATTTGGCTCACTGCAATACAATAGGATTGTAATGGAATAGTCATTCTGTGAGAAAGGAATAGGATTGTAATGAAATTGAATAGGCATGACAATGGTTTGGTTGGATGAAATAGAATGAGCATTGTAATAGTATTCGCGCGTTTGGGTGAAAAGGATAGACATGTAATAGGAAAAAAAATACTCGAATGACGAATGTGGCCTTTAATAAATTAATATCATTTAAGTAAATAAATGATATCTTTATTTATATTATTATAATTTTATATAAATTTAAACATGGCATTTAATAATGAAATTGAATAAGTATAATAATAATTTGGTTTGATTAAATTGAATAGATGTGTAAAAGTAATTTATTACTGTAAGGTAAAAATGAAAATTTTATTCTTAAATTTAAAAAAATAATTTATTATCATTATTTCTAATAGGTTATATAACTTTTAAATTTATTATATTTATTAACAAAATAAAAAAATTATTATGATAAATTATTTGTAGAAAATTTATTTTTTTGAACGTAAAAATTAATAGAATTTATTAATTTATAATTACAATATAAAATATTTTTAATATAAAATGAAATTATCATGAAATAAATGGTATTTTATTGATATTATTAGTAAATTTAATTAACTATTGGCAATAAAAATGGTATTTTATTTTATCTTTACTTTTTGAAAAAAAAAACAAATTTTCACTTTGTTCTCACGCTTATCTCTCTTCTCTAATCCATCTTCAATTATTCAACACAGTTTCAAAAACCACCGTATAACCCAGAATCCAACCAGCCTGCACCACCTTCGGCCATCATCCACCGCCAACCGTCAATCTAAGATGTTCTCAAATTAAGCCAGAAACCACCAATCTAGTATGTTCTGAAAACCCTTCTTCCGCCGCTCTCCACCTCTTGATTTCTAAGCATGTTTTTTCTCCTCTATCTTTTCATTACTTCCACCAAGTTTCAAGCATTAATTCCTCTTGTAACAACAAAAACCTAAAACCCATGTGCTCTCTCTGTGTCTCTCTTAAATATTTTGCAAATAAAAATGGATTTGCTAATTTATTAAATAATTTCAAGTTGATGTGCTTTTTTTAGGTTATTTGAACGTGAGATTGTTGATGGCCAAAGAAAAAAAATGATATTTCAGTCCAAAGAAGAGTATTTTCAGAGGGGAAAAGAAGGTTGATTCGGTGGAAAGGTTGAAATAGTCAATTCGACACCTCCTCCTTCAAATGGCTATTCAGCGAGTTTTCGGAACCAATCGTTCAATGGTTTGAACTTGCAATGAACTAAACATCTATTTTACTGTGTAATGGCTTACATCCAATCAAATACATCTACCATCAAACATAAATTTTTTAACAGAAATAATCAATTTGTTCTTTAATCTAATTTATATTTTTTTAATATAAAAGAAAATATAATATAATTTAACTTCTCCTATAATGCTTTTACCATGTCCAAATGCATGCATGAAAGTCATATAGTAAGAATTTCATTTTATAACAACAACGTCAACAATAAGCTTAACGACTATCCAACATAAAATGTAAAGTTGCAAACTTATTTATCAATGTAAAAAAGTCGTCAATTTAATCAAACGAAAAGGGCCAGTTGGACAATCAATATGGGTCAATTTTGTTTAAAATATTCAAATAATTTTTAATCAATTTTCTCATTTTCAATTTAACTTTTTACTAATTTAATTTTATATCACAAATTAAATTAAGAACGGATTTTTAATTTAACTAATCAATCTATGATTATACTGCAACACAAGTATTTAATTAGAAACAATACAATTATGTATTTATATTTTGATTTTGTTAAAGCTATAACCCAAATTATTATTAAAATAAAATATAAGTAACAAGATAGAGAGACCCACGAGAGATACTGCACAAGAAGAATTCATATAGAAGTTTACTTCTTCTATTTGATATTAATTTGAATAAGGTATTTCAACCTTACTGCATTATTGTTAATTAGGTTAAGATTTTCTAAACTATAAATAGACGCAGTCTATACTCCTTGTAATTATTCGAATTCGACATAGTAAATTTTTTTCTCTACCCATATTTTTTTCCTAAATGGTTTGCACATAGAATCTGTAAATGTTCTATTTTTTTCTCTTTTATTGCCATTATTCACATTTTATTTTTTTCAGAGGTAACCAAAAGAAATCTCAGGACCCTCTTACATTAACATTCACAAAGTTGATATTTTCCCTTCTATTGTCAAACATGTAGTTATTTATATATAAATAGGACCTTCTGCTCCAATAAGTTTATTACCAACAAGACCTTCTGTAATTTTTGTCTGCAGCAAGATTAATACGAACCTAGAACAGCATAGCCTGTCTTGTCTCGAAATCGACGTGTATATATAGTTTGAATATGGCTGATAATGTGAAGGAAACGACAGAGAATCACTATATTATAAAAACAAAAACCAAAAAAAAAAAAGGTTATTATCGATTGGTGTGTAATATTTGTTACAATTAGACAATAAGAAAAAGCCTTCCTCTATCTCGGATAAGTACCTCAAGATCTCACTTAGAATTGTCCCCATTCATATAGTCAGATCTAGTGTACTGACCCTTCTACCATTTTCCCTACTACTATCATCTTCTCCTTTCAACCTGCTAAGCTTTGAGGACGACGGCGGTCCGCATAACGACAGTGATAAGCCAACATCGTCTTCCTCGGAGCTTGGCCGCTTTTCTTCCTTCGCCTGCGTTAGCCGTAGGGTTAAATCCAAGTCCAGGTTGCTATCCGATATCGTTCTTTTCATCGCCCTACGCTCTTGTGCACTATTTCTGCTACAATTTGTTTCATCTTCTACTTTAGCTTGAGTGCTTGGCTTAGTTAGGAATGATTGGAGATTGGGAGATGATGATGAAATTTCATTCTTCAGTACTTCATGGCATTTCCAGCTAGCTAGTAGTGTGTTGAAAGAGGAAGTGTCCATCCTGAAATTATAATTGGTCCAATTGCTGCCAAAGATCTTATCTGTCACTGTTCCATGCAATACTGGTATTTGTTTATCAGTGAAACTCCTGCTCGTGTAAGGATTACGCATCGAGAAATGGCGACCATTCCAAGAAGTATCTCTGTATCTTGAAAAAAGAAGTGGAAATTTTGCGTTTAGAGTGTAGAGCACTACGTGCATTTAAGAAATTTGGAACACTGAATATTGATTGTTAATTTTAGTAGTACCTGAAAGTATTAGAACTGTCGCCTTGATGATGATGATTATAGCCTTGCAGCATGGGAAGTTGGTTGAGGCTAAAAATATTTCCATCTCCACTTTGCACAAGATGCCTATGATCGCTTATCACTGCCATGTAAAAGGTAACTCGGATGCATCAGAAACGATGATTGATGGAAACCCTAATTTTGGTCAAAACTTTTTGTATCAGGTAGTCACATTAGACTCATATTAAGTACAGAAGCCTGACCCTAAACAGGAAGCAAAAATTACCCAAACTCTACTTCAATTCAACAAGACTCAGAATTTGAAATTTTGATTAAAGAATATTGGACATCTTCTCACTCGACTCAGCAAGAGTTGGTATCGAAATTGAAGTACATACGTACCTTGTCTTGGATCATCAATCTTCTTGCTTCTATACATCTGATCATGAGAAATTAATACCCAAAGTTGAAGGAAAAGACAGTTAGAACATAAAGAATCAATGGCTTTGCTCCTCTTATTAATCCCTTTATAAAATATGAATGAGAAATAACTGTTAGCTAATCTACAAGTTTTAATAGTAAAATAACCTGTAGGTGGCTCTTCACATGAGCGATGCTAAGTCCTTTTATATTCATCATCTGAAGAACCAACTTTGGGGTAGCTCCTGAACCAAAGATTGTTTTTTCTTTGTTAAAATCAACACCAAATAAGATCAGACTAGAAGAGAATGAAGTGAGTCAACTCACTGTCTTGGCCGCCGAGTCTTTCGACTGCGTGAACGAACCGAAGGTGAAGGTCGGGTGTCCAACGGAGCCTTGGCATCTTGGATCTGACATAAGGCCTTACGGATGGCTTCTTATCATTCTCTTCCACCGTGCTGTTGCTCGAGCTCCCTCCATTTCTAGGCATACTTTCCCCATCGTTCTCTTCGCTCTCACTGTCTGCCTCGGCCTCGACCTGATGATCACTTTGTTCGGACGGAGCTGTCTTTGAACATTCGGTGCTGCTATTCCTCTCCATCTTAATTTCCAAGCTCTAACATCAACTAATATCCAAGTCTAGGAATCATAGCGTAAAAGGTGAGAGAAAATATAAAGACAATAGGGTGATGAGCATGGAGGGAAGGAAAATCAGGTCATATAGTACTAATTTGTCACAGCTAAGAAGCAGCTTTCTTAGTTGATCAACTTTGATTTTAATTCTTCTTCTAAGGGGGAGGGCAGAGAGAAAACTAGCTGAAAGGAAGCATCGGCTCTAAGCAAAATCTACACATCTTTGAACAGATTGAAAACCCTAGATCTTGACAGGGAAGACAGACAAACCTGTTTCTTTTCTCTCTCCCTCTCACTCTCTCTCTCTCTCTCTCTCGGGATTGGGACTTGTAAACAATAATATTTACTTATATCCTCATGATATATATTGGGAATATATTATATCATGCATGCAACACATGCATACATGCATTCATGGATGGATGTCAAGTTATGAGTTGAAGTTTTATATGCCAAATAGTAAAATATTTTAATTTCACAATCAAGTTTCAAATATGTTACATGTTAATTTTTTACTACACTTTATATGTCCCCCTTTAAACCCTACCTATAAAGATGCATTAAATAATATGCACAAGCACAGTCAAATAAGATTATAATATTATCAAATATCCTTAAAAAAGAAAAAATAAATAACCCATTTACTCCACTGTCATCTATAATTTTCATATAAAATATAGAATGAGTATGAACTATACAACCAGGGACATGTTAGTAATTTGGCATAAAATAAGAGATTCGCATCCCACTATTTTAAGGAAATTTGTCACATACATTATTTTATGAATTTCAAACTTCTTGTTTCATGGGAATTAAAAATTCAACTCTATTTACTTCAAAGTGGACTTTTGTTCTTATTATTTTGTCCCTTCG